>NW_017670247.1:37003-43789 GCF_001879085.1 Nicotiana attenuata | reverse complement strand
GGCATGAAGATAAAATTTAATTCACTGCTTTAAAAGCATTTTTTTAGTTTTTGTTAGTAACTTTTCTTTTGGCTCCCGGTTCTGTGTCTGCAGGACATAAGGTGGATCATATGGACCAAATAAAGGGTCAAAATCCTAGGGGTAAAGAAAGTCACTTAATAAAGATAAAGAAAGTTAGTTCAGAAGCTACCCATTTGCCTGTCAAAGTTGGTGGAAAATTTACCGATGGATCTGGACCTATTCCTCCGGTCAAGACTTTTGGTATCTTAGGAAAGAGAAGCAATGATGGTAGTGTTATTACAAGGGCTGGAGCTGAAGTTCCTGCCACAAGGGGCAACAAATTGGCTTCCTTGAAACATGCAGAAGCTGGGCCCGCTTCTTGTGATGACCTGAACGATGAGAAAATTAGTACACCTTCAGTATCTAATTCAACGAGAAAGGATCCAAAACCTCTTCTAAAGCTCAAGTTCAAGAATCCTTACCATGAAAGTCAAAATGCGTGGGCTTCTCCTGGGGAGGAGGAGAAAAGCATGGTTAAGGGCCAGAGGTCTAAAAGAAAGAGACCACCAGCCTTTGGAGAAAAAGCATCAACTAAGGCTGATGATAATTCATCTCAGTGGTATGAGGATAGTACAATGGACGAGTTCATGGATGCTAACTGGATACTGCAGAAGTTGGGAAAAGATGCAAAAGGAAAGAGAGTGGAAGTTCATCATCCGTCTGATAATACCTGGTAAGTTTATTGTTATGTCAAGCTGATTACCATACGTGCTTATAATTGTATGCAACTTCAATGGAAATGAATATTCCGCGATAGTAATCTCTATATCTGCGAGAAGAAGGCAATCAATAAAGCAAGGGAATTGGGTCGGGGCAGAAGGATATAGTAGGATAAAGAAAAAAAAACTATACTTGTTTATCAGTTACGAGTTCATTGTGACTGCATTGCTGGTTCTTATATATCAAATTATGTAGGAAAGGATTCATATAAATCTGTGCCACACTTTTGTTGAGGTGTATTAGTTTGACGTTTCAATTTTGTTTACTTTTCAGGCATAGAGGGACAGTGATAGAAGTCTTTGAAGGCTCATCGGTAGTGTCTGTTGCTCTTGATGATGGGAAGAAGAAGAACTTGGAACTTGGAAAGCAAGGAATACGTTTTGTATCTCAGAAGCAAAAACGTTGACGGCTTAGTAAAATTGGTCGCTATTAGATGCAGCATATCCTGCTACTTTAGATGCTAAAGAGCATGAGAGTCGCAGCATAAGCAGCTGCTGATTCCCAGGGTTGTTTCTTTTTTAGAGGACCCAAAGGAAGTAACTGATCTTTGCAGGTCAAAGTTTCAAGGTTACTGCTCCCTGCATCGTGCGCTTGCTAACCTTTGCCTACCAGATTTTACATGGAAGGCATTGGTTCTGCTTTTCGTTTCCCAGTGTATAGCTTCACTTTTTCTGGTCAGAGGTGTAGAATACAATTTTTGAGCCTTTTGGTGTCACTTAGATTAATCTTGTTTTTTTTTTCTTCCAGTTTTTGTAAATCTTTAAGTGGTTAGAAATTTCTGCAATTGCGGGCCTCCTACTGGTTGTAACTAGGGGTGTTCATTGGTTGGTTTTGAAAGATTTCAAATTTCTTTTTTCCGTCTAAAAAATACATGTTACACCGATACCATATTATAATAAATGGTATAGGTTTATGCGGTGTTACTCTTTATAGTTATATTTATCAACTAATTTGTAATTGTGATTCATGAAACTAATTTTTTAGTCTCAAGCAACAAAAATTTAAAAAATAAAGTCCTACAAGTTGCACTTCATATGAACACCACTCTAATCTGGGTTTCCTTTATAAAATGTTACTATTGGGAGATATTTTCCTAAAGTTGGAAGCTGAAGGAGCCAACTGAATTTTGTAGTATAACTTCTACACTAATAGCCAGTTTGGCCAAGCTTCTAAAATCAGCTTATTTTGAAAAGTGATTTTCTCAAAAGTACTTTTTTAAAAAAAGTGCTTTTGGTGAGAAGTAATTTATTAGCCCGTTTGGCCAAGCTGCAAAAATAAGCTTATTTTGAGAAGTGTTTTTTTCCAAAAGTGCTTCTCAAAAGTACTTTTGGTGAGAAGCAGTTTGTGTTTGGCTAATTAGTTTGAAAAACACTTCTGAGCAGCAATTAGTGTTTGGCCAAGCTTTAAAAAATTGCTTCTAAGTGTATTTTTCTCAAAAGTGCTTCTCAAAAAAGTGCTTTTGGAGAGAAGCTACTTTTTTCTGCTTCTCTACAACTGCTTCTGCTTCTCCTCAAAAGCACTTTTTTCCTTCCAAAAGCTTGGCCAAACACCTCAATTGCACTTTTGGCCCAAAAAAGCACTTTTGGCCCATAAAAAAGCTTGACCAAACAGCCTATAAGTCTCCCTTCAAATATATCAACCTAGCAAACTTGGAAATTATTTTGGATGTCCGAAAAATTGTTTTTCCTTCTCTGTTAATTTTTTATTTTCTTAAAATTTCTTATTATATTAATTACCATACGATATTCGGAATACATGACAAGATTAATCTATATTGACATTGCTAGGATTCATTAAAGGGAGAAGCACTTTTTTTTTCTTAATAATTGTAACAACTAAATTTCGCTCCTGAAAAATAATAATCAAGACAAGAAATATAGCGACAAATATTATATTTAATTTCAAGTGATGGGGTTACAATCTCTAAAATATCTCTAAATCTAAAGAGATGTAGTCCTCTGATTCTCCTCCTCACGGATGACGGTTCAAGAGCTCGAGAGCTTGATCTTGAACTTGACGGATTTCAGATTTGTAGTACGTCACGAACAATTTGAAGCTCGTCACGAACCAGGATTTGGTGTTGGGTTATCACGAACGGAAGATTTGAAGCCGCCCGCCTATGACTTGAGTTCGCCTTTGGAATTTGACGACAGACGATGATTACAGATATGGATGGAGACCTTGATGCTATTCTTCAGAGCTTCTTTAGCCTTTCCTTCTGCTTCCTTGCTTCTTTTTTAGCCTTCTCCTTTGACCCCTTTATATAGGTGTGGGGTGGAGTAATCTCCAAGAAAACCCTTGTGGATCATTGGGCTTGGGGCTTATGGGCCGACCCATTTGATAGAAGATCAATTGACGGGCTAGCCCAATAATATATTGGACCTTTATTTAAATTAATTTAATTGGATTTAAATAACAAACCCAATTATACCAGTCCGTGTTACTTAATTGGACCAATATATATTTAATTTGTGGTAAAATCCAAATTTCTTATGGATTTAAATTTGACAAAGTTTTAATTGTCTACAAATGCCCCCTGCTTCAAGGCTTGTCGGGGTGTAGGCTTACCGAAACATGAAGACATGCTTGAAGTACCAATGCGACCCCTTTTTTTTAGCAGTTTCCTTTCGCAAATTCCTTATTTTCAAGGGTACTACTTTGCTATGGCTCATTCTCAAATTATCTGATTGTAGCTCCAATTTGGACCCTTTTAAGAAAAAAATGAAAGAGCATGAATTTCACCTCCTAATTGGGTTGAGCAAACTTCTAGTTTGACTAACCATATATATCATAAAACAACTTTCGAAAACTTTCCTACTTTCTTGCCAAAAGAATTTCCTTAACTGTCTTTCTTTCTTGCCGAAGGAGTTTCCTTAATTGACTTTTTTTCTTTTTTCCATGTTTCCTGGTTTCAAACTTTTCCATGTACAAACGGACATGGTACTTCAATTTGTATTGCTAAATAATAATCAAGACTTTTACGTCAATAACGTCAATATTGTCCAACATCATATTGTCAAACTTTTCCTTAATTGCCTTTTTTTTCCTTGTTTCCTGGTTTCAATCTTTTCCATGTACAAACGGACATGGTACTTCCTTATTTACATATGTCACTAACTTGAAAACCAAGAATTTCCTTAGTTTCTTCCCTTGCTTGTTCCTATAAATTGGCCACTTTCTCCTTGTATCGTTGCCATAGCAGTAGTCCTCCGCTCTTTGATGAAAGCAACTGTACTACCTTCTGGTTGGCTTTGAAGGTACTCTTCAATAGTTGGCAACGCAATCCCGTCGCTCGATTCTCCTAACTTTTTTTTTTCTGCAGCTGCTGCCAGGAATTTCAGCTTTGTGCGTCTTAACCAAAAAAATCATATCTTGGTGTAGGAGCGCCGAAATCACGAGTGGTTTGCGACTACAGAAACTAGACTCGGAGTACTGCAACATATCAAAAATTTAGATTTAGATTCGCATTGTATCATCTCAGGTGAGCTTCCTAAACTTGGTCCAAGTTCTGTCACGCTCGACATCTCAGCTTTGTGCGTCTTAACCAAAAAAATCATATCTTGGTGTAGGAACGCCAAAATCACGAGCAGTTTGCGGCGACGGAAACTAGACTTCCGGAGCTACGACATAGGTAAAAATCATAATCAGAATATGCTGATATATTCCCAGATGTTTTCTCGAATTTAGGCAACATATTACGACATGCTGCCCCATTCTGTCTTGCTTTTTTTTTCCATAGATTCTTCCCTTCTTTTTTTTTTTCCGCAGACTCTCGGAGCAGCACATAGGGCTGTGAATTCCATCAGCAAGGATGCGTTTCATCGACCATGATACACCGTACCCATACCTTGAGATTATTAGCGACAAGCAGAATCTGTGCGCCCAAGTTCTAACTTTAGAAGTTCATCCTCCGGTGATAGGTGCTTTCCCGCTCGCTAGAAAGCCGCTTGACGCCTCCCTTGATCTTGCATAATGGTCGACTAGAGAGACGAAGGATGCATTGGACAGATTTTCGGGCAAAGAAACCAACATGAAGGTCCTACTTCTGAAGTCCTCCACCCATCAAAAGGTCGCGTCTGCTAGTCCTCTTCATCGTGATTACGATGGTCGTCTCGCCACTTGGAGTGTTCCTCCTTCCGGATTTGGTGAAGTTCGCTATACGTACAAATATTGGGAGTGGGTAGAAGATGCTCTTGCCCACAACAAGTTGACTCTCGATGGCATCAAGGTCTATAACGCCATCTTTGCTTCGTTGTTCACATATGACTACAATGAGAATGTCCTCTGTGCCTTTTGTGAGCTTTGGCGTCCATCTACCAACACAATTTCTACCTCTATTGGTGAACTCTCCATCTCTTTGTGGGACTTGCGAGCAATCGGAGGCCTTCCGGTGCATGGGTCTTTCTACGACGAAGTTATCCCCTCGGCTAAGGAGTTGACACAAGAAGACGGTCAAGGAAAACCTTTCCTCCCAAGAAGTTGTCTGCACCTGTTCTCGGCATTCTACAAACTCATGAAGGATGATGTCCACGAGGTCTCCATTCGTAATTGGGTGGAGTTTTGGTTTTCGAGGCCCGAGTAGGTATGCCAAGCCTCCGCAAAAGTCATCAAGGAATACGACTACAAGGCCGAAGTTGAATCATAATCCTTCTGGGAATATTGACGTGAGCTTCCTACCACGAACCAATGAGGAGAATGCCCCCTTTATTGAGCTTGGCGTGGAGGAGTTACTTAGAGCTGAGACTTATTTGGCGGCTTTCCTTGCATGTTGGCTTTGCAAATTTGTGTTCCCCAACAAGAAGATCGACTACATTCGTGCTAGTGTCTTCAAAATTGCGAGTTTGATGGCTCATGGAGAGAAGTTTTCCTTGGCGGTTCCCGTCCTTGCAAGTATTTATCATGGCTTGAAGGAGGTCTCCACTTCTCAAGATTTGGGCGCCTGCAAAGCACTCTTTCCTATTCATTATGTATATGGATGGATAGGAGCATATTTTGACACCTACTATCGTGTTAAGCGTCCATAACGAGGTCCGCAGATGTGCAAAGTTTCTGGCGAGAAGATGGCCAAGCATTTCGACCTTAGTAATGCCCGTGAGTTGTTTCAACAAGTTAGTGCGCGACAGCTTCACCATTTGGCTATGCTACAAGGGAGGGAATTGCATCATACCGATCGTGACGAACAATCGAATTCTTGGAGTGACTTTTTTATAAGTCTTCGCTCAAGCTTCGTCACCCTTAGGCATGATGACATTCATATTGTGGCATCTTACAGCCCGCATAGGTTTAGTCGTCAATTCGGCTTTTGTCAAGATGTTCCTGGCAAATTCATAGAGAGACCCTATGACGGCTCGCTGAAAATGCTAATGCAATTTTGGGATTCTTGTGTTCGTCTTGGAGGTTCGTCAAAAGTTATTGTCCTTATGCGTCCATCAGAGGAGGGCCCTCTAATGACTCGTAAGTATGCAGATTGGTGGTCAGCTCATCGAGTGCACTCTTCCCGACAAAGCGCTCATATCATTTTGAAAGTTCCAAGGAAAGATGATATTCCTTTATCCTCTAAAGATGATCAACGTCAAAAGGACACCCACTGAGGGTCATCCAAGTCCAAGTTAAGATCTAAAGATCCTTCGCCAAGCACCAAGGTCTTATCCAAGTCTACCCTTTCGACTGGCGGGGATGCCCATGTGGACAAAGGAGCTAAAAACGTTTTGTTGAGTTCCAAGACAACTACTGCCACTGTGGAGGTGACGAACAATCCTTGCAAAAGGAAAGCGCCTCCTACTCCACCAAACAAAAATGTTGCGAAGGCACCCAACGTCGCGCCAACAAACGAGGAAAGGACTCAAGCTTCTGCTTTGTTCAATGAGATTTTGAATGTTAGTGCAACTTCCAGTTCGAACGAGAGTGATGTTAGTCACGACATACATTGGAAATCGTTCAAAGAAGAAAGGCTAAAGGACACGAGCCATAGTGAGTTTGCTGACTTGGATGCTCTTAGTATCGATA
>NW_017670247.1:0-36290 GCF_001879085.1 Nicotiana attenuata | reverse complement strand
GTGTGGTCGACAAAAAAGTCCTCACACTTCATTTGATGGTGTTGAACATCATGCTGCAAACAATGCTCCGTCGACAGATTTGAGTCTACCTAAAGAGTCGAACCTCGTTCTTCCAGAAGATGTTGTGCCTTCCAAGCTAGCCATGACGAGTAAGATGGAGGTTGCCGCAAGTCAAGCAAAACGTCTAAAAGCCTTCGAGCCTACTCCATGGCCGTTGCATCTTGATGCTCCAAACTTCAAGCCACAAGAGACTATTTTCCGTATTAAACTTTATTTTGTTAACACGATGTGGCATACCTTGTGTGAATGGATCGAAGGGTTCTCTCTTGATTCTCTGGATAGCTTCACAAAGTTGGAGGAAAGTATTGCTTTGAGTCTTGAGGAAATTAAGAAAGAAAATGTTATTGATACTTCTACTTTAGAGGCTCTTATCGAGGCTTTCTTCAAGACGTACGCAGATTACGATGCTTTAAGATCGTCCAAGATGACTAAAGAATTCCACCAAGAGTCACTTTCTGATGTGCGACGACGCCTCGATGATGCAAAACAGGAATATGAAAAAGTGAGCGAGTCTGTAGAAAAACTTCAAGCCAGTCTTGTGAATGTTGAACAACAGCTAGCTTCCTTGGCCTCCAGAAAGAAGAAGATCGTCGCGCTCTTGGACAAACAACAGGTGAAGTTGGCTAAAAGTCAAGAGAACGTTGACGTTACCGAAGGAGAGATTTATACCATCGAAGCCAATCATCTATTATCTGACGATGAAGCAGAGAAATTATCCCTTCTGAAAAGGGCAGTTGAGACAACCCGCCAACAAATCCTTAGCTTCAAACCTTTTCCATAATTTTAGAGTTTTTTTTTTCTCTCTCTTTTTTTTTTGCTTAGGATTCTCGACTTGCGATTTTTTTCCATAACTAATATCATGTAATGGAGTACTTGTGTCTTGGAGCAATAAAAGTATCTTTATTTTTTTAATATGTGATATTTTTCTTTGAGACCTGGATTCCCTCCGTTACTCCCAATCATTTCCTTCTTAAATTTCAGCATGTGTCTTGTATGTTGGTTTTGTTGTTTCGCGACAAAGGATTCATATTTTGCTGTAGGAGACTTCAAATCATAAGCCGCTTGCTTCTACCGAAACTAGACTCATAGGACTGAAACATATCAAAAAATTAGCACGAATCTCCTTTTGTATCAGCTGGAATTAATTTTCAAAGTCGATCTACGCGTCTGGCCCGTGTTCAGCTCACAGCTTTGCGCACTCTGCGCAAAGTAAATCATATCTCGAGATAGGAGCATCCAAGTCACAAGCCGCTTGCGGTATCAGAAAATAGACTCGGAGATCTAAAACTCATATAAATTTCATAGCAAAACTCCTTTAGGACTGTCAACAGAAAATTCACGAAGTTGGCTCAACTGCAGTGAATTTTCAGATTTGCGTACCTTCGGCGAAAATAATTGTATCTTGAGCTAGGATGTCGGAATTGCAATCCGTCCGTGCCATTAGAAAGTAGGCTCGGAGCTCTAAAAATTATATAAATTTCATGACATAACTCTTTTCGGACTGTGAACAGAAAATTCACGAAGTCGACTCAACTGCAGTGAATTTTCAGATTTGCGTACCTTCGGCGAAAATAATTGTATCTTGAGCTAGGAGTGTCGGAATTGCAATCCGTCCGTGCCGTTAGAAAGTAAACTCAGAGACCTGAAGTATCTATGAATTTCGTGGAAGAACCTTTTTCGGTCTACCAACAGAAAATTCGCGAAGTTGACGCGACTGCAGTGAACTTTCAAATTCGCATGCATATAGGAGTCTTTGCGGCATAAGACCTTCTGGATTAGTCAAAACTCCAGATCATGTATTCCACACATTTTTTTTGAAGCTTATGCGACTGAACTTAGAATGAAACTCTAAGCTGCCTACGTACCTCGGTGAAGAGGATCAAGTCATAACGTAGTTCAAAATGAGGTGAGTTTTTTTTTTTTGATTTTTTTTTGTGTCCTAACTTTTGCCTAGGCCGCCTCTTTCGAGGTTTTCAACCTAGCGGACTCTTTTTTTTTTGTGGGTGCCGTTTGCAGTTTTAGGCTCATGCGGGCCAGGAACATTGCAGCATGCAGTTTAAGCTCATGCATCAAGGAGCGTCATGACTTGCAGTTTAGGCTGGTACGTCGAGGAGCGTTTATTCTTCAAGGATAGTACCTCTTCAAAAATTTCCCGTTGATAGGGCCAATTCTCGTGCCATCTGCATCAACTAACTTGTAAGCTCCACTTGAATAGGCTTCTTGCACAACATATGGACCATCCCACTTTGAAGTGAATTTGCCCCCAAATTTGCGAGAGGTGATAATAGGTCTTCTTACTGCAAGAACTTGATCGCCAACTTGGAAGGACCTCAAGTGAACCTTTTTGTTGAAAGCACGAGAAAGACGAGCTTGATAACATTCAAGACTTTGTTGAGCTTCTAGCCTTTTTTCATCAAGGGACTCAAGTTCTTCAAGGCGCAAACGAGCGTTTTCTTCTTCAGTAAGACCTTCTTGGACATCGAGTCGCAAGGACGGTATTTGACGCTCAAGAGGAAGAACTGCTTCGACTCCATAAACAAGAGAATAAGGAGTTGCTTGTGTCGGCGTGCGGTGAGTCGTACGATATGCCCACAAAGCTTCTTCCATTCTGTCATGCCAATCTCCTTTAGACTTGGAGACGACCTTCTTTAACAAGTTGCAAAGCGTCTTGTTAAATGCTTCGGCTAGTCCATTTGCAGAAGCATAATACATTGACGAATTACGTTGCTTGAAGCCGAAAAGTTCACAGATCTTGGTCATCAATTTGTTATCGAACGGTTTGCCATTATCTGTTACTAGGAATGCCAAAACGATATATGATGTTCACTCGAATGAAGTTTGCAACATTCTCTTTCTTCACTTCCTTGAGAGCGACAACCTCGGCCCATTTTGAGAAATAGTCAGTTGCGGCCAAGATGTATAGATGTCCTCCAGAAGATTTTGGAAGTGGTCCAACAATATCCAATCCCCAAGCACCAAATGGCCAAGATGCAACAGTAGGGTGTAACATTTCAGGGGGTTTGTGTATAAAATTTGCGTGAAACTGGCAAGCCTTGCATCTTCTAGCATAATCTAAGCAATCTTTCACCATTGTCGGCCAGTAGTAACCCATCCTCTTAATGTGGAAGTGGAGCTTCGGCCCGGATTGATGTGATCCACAAACTCCAGAGTGTGCCTCTTGCATAACTTGAGTTGCTTCATCTTACCCAAAACATCGCAAGAGAACTCCTTCAAATGATCTTCGATACAAAGTGTCTTTGTAGTAAAGGAAGCGAGGGGCACGCCGACGAATTTCGGTCTTTCTTCTTGGATCTTCTGGAAGTATCCCATAACATAAGTAGTCGATCATGGTTTGTCGCCAATCAACCTTCACGGCGTCAGCGATGGCTACCAAGCGCTCGAGCTTGCTTTCTTCATCCTCGTTCTCATCTGGTGGCACTATCCATTTTTGGCAGATAGTGATTTGTGTTTGGCCGGGCAGAGTCAATGTCGAAGCTAGAGCAGCTAAGGCGTCAGCTTTCTTATTTTCCTTCCTTGGCACATGCTGAAGAGTTACGTTGCCAAGCCATCCAATCAATTTCTGTGCATAATCATAATAAGGACGCAATTCTTGCTTTTTGACCTCGTAGCTACCTAGCAATTGATTGACCACTAACTCAGAGTCTCCAAAAATATGTAATTGGAGTTGTCTCATATCAACGGCCATCTCAAGCCCAAGTATGAGTGCTTGATATTCTGCAACGTTGTTGGTGCAATGTTGCGTTAAGGTGAAGGAATATGGCAAGACTTCTCCTTGAGAAGTGATAAACACAACACCTGCACCGGCTCCTTCACAATGTGCGGCACCATCAAAATACATTTTCCATGGTGGTTGCACTTCGATGACCATTGTATTCTCATCGGGTAGTTCATCAGTCAAATCCCAATCATCAGGAATTGGATGATCTGCCAAGAAATCTGCTAAAGCTTGTCCTTTCACAGCTTTTTGTGGGATATACACAATCTCGAATTGTTGAAATTGGAGGTACCACCTTGCTAATCGATCGTTGAGTATGGGTTTTGACATAACAAACTTGATCGGGTTCGCCCTTGAGACGAGACGGATGACATGAGCTTGAAAGTAGTGCTTCAGCTTTTGAATTGCGAAAACCAATGCCAGACACAACTTTTCGATCGGAGAATACTTCAGCTCATTTGGGGTCATCATCCTACTCAAGTAGTAGAGGGAATTTTCTTTGCTTTCACCATTTTCTTGGGCCAAAAGGGCTCCAACTGACCTTTCTTGGGCTGTAATATATAGAATCAATGGCTTTCCTGGTATAGGGGCTGCCAGAACTGGAGGTTTCATCAAGTAGGATTTGATGCTTTGGAATGCATTGCTACAAGCTTGGTCCCATTCAAAAGGTATGCCCTTTTTCATGAGACGGCTAAAAGGTTGGCACTTCCCTGCTAGATTTGAGATGAATCTTCTAAGGTACGCCAATTTTCCTTGTAGACTTTTTAGTTCATGTATATTTTTGGGCTCGGGCATCTTCAAGATTGCATCAACTTTGGCTTGATCTATCTCAATCCTTCGATGTCGAACAATGAAGCCAAGGAATTTTCCAGAAGTAACTCCAAAGGCACATTTCAACGGGTTCATTCTAAGTTGATATCTCCGGAGTCGTTCGAACACCATTCTTAAGTCTTGCAAGTGATCTCCTCTCTTTCTTGATTTCACCACTAAATCATCCACATAGCATTCCACATTCTTGTGGAGGATGTCGTCAAAGATATTCTGCATTGCCCTTTGATACGTGGCGCCGACATTCTTCAAGCCAAAAGGCATTACTTTGTAGCAATAAATGCCTTTAGGAGTTCGAAACGCAGTAAGCTTTTCATCTTTTGGTGCCATACGTATTTGATTGTAGCCGGATGATCCATCCATGAAAGACATTGCCTCGTATTCGGTGGTGGCATCAATCATAAGCTACTGGAATGGGGAGCGGAAATTACGTCTTTTAAGGGGCATGTCATTAATTGAAGGTCTCTTAAAAATCGACACAAGACTCGAATTTGGGCCATTCTTCTCTTCACAGGAACAATGCTTGAAATCCATGAAGGATATTTAACCTCCCGTATGAAACCAGCTTCGATGAGTTTATTGACCTCGGCTTCGATTGATGGGGTCAATTCTGGCCTGAAGCGTCTTTGGGCTTGCTTAACATGACGAGCTCCTTTCTTGACTGCGAGATGATGAACTGCTACTTTAGGATCTAAACCTGGCATCTCTTTGTAGCTCCAAGCAAATACATCTCTATATTCTTTGAGTAGCTCCACATAAGTGTTTTCTTCATCTGTGGTTAATAGGGCACTTACATAGGTGGGACTGGAGTCTTCTGCAGTGCCAAGGTTGACTTCTTTCAATGCATCAACAGTCATTTTAATTCCTTCTTCTAGTTCCGCAGGAGCGTCCTCGACATCTTCGTCTTCTTGAGGATCACCATCAATAAAAGATATATGGCCACACCAAGAGGCATCTCCTAAGTATTCGTCAACTTTCCTTAGGGATGAAGTGTATTGCTCCTCATTCGCAGTAATGTGATATGAAGATCCTACACTTTCTTCATCTTCGTCACGCTCTCTTGCTTGTACCACTATGCGAGTCTTCACTTTGAGTACCTCTCCGCATGAAATCAAAAGTTCTGATTGTCGCCTCATTCTGGAAGGGATCAGGCTTTGACACTCTTTGGATATACTTTGGACTCTAGATGGCAAAGGTCTTCTTATCTCTTCATAATTTCTTTAGGACTTGTTCTTCTTCCTTTTCAATGGCCCCAACCTCTCAAATACAGAAGTTCTTGTAGTTGGTTCTCCAAGTCGATCAAAGACAGAAGGCCTTTTATTAGGATCAGCAGGTTCATCTTCCGTCGTGATATAGTTAATACTTGCTCTTCTAATGGAGATGCGAACTGGTGGGGGTTGTTTGTAACCTAGACCCTCACGTGATTGCTTCACCACATGCTCCTTGTCCTTCATCGTGTTTGCTTTCCTAGTAGCTTCAGGTGGGAGCTTCCCTAGCTTAGATGGTTCATTGGGATCATATCCAGCCTTTGCAAACAACCTATAAGCATTCGGATCAAAACCTTCATTTGTGTGTTTCGTGGGGAGTGCCTTATTTTGAGGCATGTTAGGGGCCACAAACTTTTCCAATAGCTTATAACTTATGGTATCAATCTGCTTGATAGGAAGGGTTAATTCTCCAGTGCATCTTTTTGGAGGCTTGAGGAGTTCCTTATTTTGAGGCATGTTAGGGGCCACAAACTTTTCCAGTAGCTTTGAAGATAACTTTATGGTATCAATCTGCTTGATAGGAAGGGTTAATTCTCTTAGTGCATCTTTTTGGAGGCTTGATGATTCTCCTTCATCTTTCTTCACTTTTGGGACGTAACGAGATAAAGGAGCTATTTTCTTGCCTTTGGCCTTCGTGATGTCATCAACTTTTACTCCATTCATGATGTGGTTCTTCAAGTAGAACTTTGCATCAGCGAAGTATGCCTCGGCTTCAGCGAACGGCTTGTCGTCGGCAACTATCTTCTTCTCGACTCCATCTTTATTATATTTCAAACATTGGTAGTAAGTTGATGGGACAACTTTGTTCTCGTGTATCCACGGCCTGCCAAGCAACAAATTGTATGAAGTCTTTGCATCAATCACATGCATCCATGCGATTGATTGCATATCTCCCATGGCGATTTCCAGCTTGATAGCTCCCATGGCCCTTTGTCCCCCTTGATTGAATCCTTGAATCATCAGTCGGCTTTCAGAAAGGTCTTCAGTTGATATGCTGAGTTCTTTCATTATGCGAATGGGAAGAATGTTAACTGCAGATCCGTCATCTATCAAGATTCTGTTTATCCTCCGCTCCAGCACATAACCGACCATAAACAAATGGCGATTGTGTGGTGTCTCACCAAGTAGGAGATCGTCTTCAGTGAAGGTGATTTTTGCATTACAGACATCTGTTTCTTGGAAGGAGGACTCAATAAGACTATTAGACAGTGATGGAGAGAGTGTTGACTTGACTTCGTTCTTTTCCTCTTCTTCTTTATCAGCATTACAGCACAAGGCTTTGTCATCATCGTCAGAAATTCTCATGCGAAACCAACTCGGCAAAAATTCTCCCAAAGTCACCGGGTGGTGTGGCTTTTGGTGATGGTGTGTCTCTATCTCCACCTTCTTTGGGTTCTTAACCATTTGTTGCTTCTTTGGTCTTCTCACCATCTTATTCCTCGTAGGTTGCTTCGTTGATCTTTTTTGCGGACTCAATTTACGGCGTCTTCGATGAGTTACCAGGGTCCATCCTTCTTCATCAGGTTGATCAACTCGGACTTTGTCATCCTCCAACAATTCTTCATCTTCATTCCCTTCACAGGTGCATATCTCAATCGGATCGAATGAGTCAAAGGTAATGGACACATGGTTTGTGCTTTCCTTTTCGTCTTCGAGCTCGATCTTCTTTTGACGAGCCAAATCCATAACTTTGTCCTTGAAAACAAAGCACTTCTCAAGAGGGTGACCTACAAGCCGATGGTATTTGCAGTAATTCGGGTCATTGATTTTTCCAGCTTTATCTGGCCGCTTCATCTCTGGCAGCTCAATAAGCTTTAACTCGAGGAGTTCTTCAAATATTGCAGGCACATCAGAGTCTAGAAATGGGTACTCCTTTTCTTGCATCTCTTTGAGAGTCAACTTCCGATTTGCATTGTCTTGAGAGGAAGTTGTTTTCATACTCTGTTTCTTGCTCACCTTGGTAGTAAACTTCAAGGGAGAGCCATTGACGTTCATGGATTCTTTGCTTTCATTCTTGGACACGAACTTGCTCCATTTTTTGACTTCTTGCTTATCCCTTCCATTGCGAGGTTCGTAGATGGGCAGCCCTTCGTTTCCCGCAGAAGCCATGCTCAACTCCATATCATGAGCATGGGTGGCAAGTTCTTCAAATATCCTGGGCTTAATTCCTTGCAAGATGTAACGAAGTCCCCAATGCATTCCTTGGATGCACATCTCTATGCCAGAAGCTTCGCTTAGCCTATCTTTGCAGTTAAGGCTTGCATTCCTCCATCGATTGATAAAGTCAATAACTGGTTCATCTTTTCGTTGGCGAGTGTTCGTAAGTTCTACCATGCTCACAGTACGCCTCGTGCTATAAAAGCGATTGAGAAACTCTTGCTCCAATTGGTCTCAACTATCAATGGATCCAGCCTCGAGGTCGGTGTACCAATCAAAAGCATTCCCCTTTAGTGAGCGGACGAACTGCTTGACAAGGTAGTCTCCATAAGTCCCTGCATTGTTGCATGTCTCAACAAAGTGCGCAACATGTTGCTTTGGATTTTCCTTGCCGTCGAACTGCTGAAATTTGGGAGGTTGATAGCCTGCAGGCATTTTCAAGCTATCAATTCTCGCAGTATACGGCTTTGCGTACGTGAGAGAAGACTTTGAAGCGACCTCATACTTATCCTTGATAGTTCCCATAATGAATTCCTTCAATTGTTCTATGGGAATTGATCCTTCGGAGGAGACATGAAGTTCTTTGGCGGATGACACTTGTTTTGCTGGAGGATCAGCCTTCTCGTGGACTTCGGGAAGCTTTCCAGGTGCATGACTTGATTCTCCATCCATCATGCTTTCAACTATGCCTGTCAATTTTGCGATACGGACATCTTAATCTTGAGCATACTTTGTTAAGCCATCAATCGCCTTTGTCAGGTTTGCAAGTTGCTCCTCCATGTCGAAGTGTTAGTCATCATTGCCTCCATGATTATTGCAGATGAAGAAGAATAACCGAGACCTTCCCACGGATTGAACTCAGTTTGGAACATGTCATGTGGCGAGGTTGGCGTAGAACCAACACTTAAGACTTCATCATCAGGTTGGGTAAGCTGACTCTTGGTATTGTATAAAGTAATGTGAGCAAGAGCTTTCTCCACAACTTCTGCAAATATTATCTCCTCTCTCTGACTTGCTAGCAGAGGACCTTTCTTCTTCGGATGATGAAGATCTCAAAGCGTGCATTGGTGCAGACGACACTTGGAGTGCTTGTTGTCTCAAGACGCTCGCCTTGCTCCGGGTGATTGGCCTAAGACTCCAGATAGTAACGTTCAGGATACTTGCAGCGTCAGAAGAAAACTTGGAGTCAGCAACTTTTGAGTCGATCTTCTTCGAAGCCATCTTAGTGATCTTGAATGTTGAGAGTTGAGAAGAGATGAGAGGTAGAGATTGTCCCACTGGGCGTGCCAAAATTTGTAACAACTAAATTTCGCTCCTGAAAAATAATAATCAAGACAAGAAATATAGCGACAAATATTATATTTAATTTCAAGTGATGGGGTTACAATCTCTAAAATATCTCTAAATCTAAAGAGATGTAGTCCTCTGATTCTCCTCCTCACGGATGACGGTTCAAGAGCTCGAGAGCTTGATCTTGAACTTGACGGATTTCAGATTTGTAGTACGTCACGAACAATTTGAAGCTCGTCGCGAACCAGGATTTGGTGTTGGGTTATCACGAACGGAAGATTTGAAGCCGTCCGCCTATGACTTGAGTTCGCCTTTGGAATTTGACCACAAACGATGTTTGCAGATATGGATGGAGACCTTGATGCTATTCTTCAGAGCTTCTTTAGCCTTTCCTTCTGCAACCTTGCTTCTTTTTTAGCCTTCTCCTTTGACCCCTTTATATAGGTGTGGGGTGGAGTAATCTCCAAGAAAACCCTTGTGGATCATTGGGCTTGGGGCTTATGGGCCGACCCATTTGATAGAAGACCAATTGACAGGCTAGCCCAATAATATATTGGACCTTTATTTAAATCAATTTAATTGGATTTAAATAACAAACCCAATTATACCGGTCCGTTACTTAATTGGAACAATATATATTTAATTTGTGGTAAAATTCAAATTTCTTATGGATTTAAATTTGACAAAGTTTTAGTTGTCTACAATAATTTATTGACGTAAACTCAAATTTCCTTAATTTCATAATTTCTGCTCAAAATGAAACTTCTTTTCAACTTTAACCCCTGAGTAGGAAAACCAACTGTTTCCTATATTATGTTACTCCCTCCGATTCACAATAAGTGACCAATTTGCTTTTCATTTTGGTTCAAAATAAGTGTCCAGTTATGTAATCAAGAAAGAATTCAATTTATTTTTACAAAGTAAATTAAATATAAAAAGTAAAGCATAGGAACAATAATAATTAAGAAGAATATAAAAAGAGGAAGGTAGAATTCAATTCCCTAAAAAGTTTTCTTACTCCTCACATTAAATATTTAATTAGGGGTAGTTTAGTCATAGTAGGTATTTTTGTATAAAATTTAGTATTTTCTTAATGGGCGTGCTAAAAGCAAATTGGTGAAGCGGAGGGAGTAAGAGGGTGTTTGGCTAAGCTTATAAGCTGGTCAAACTTGCTTATGAGCACTTTTTGGCTTATCTACGCGTTTGGTAAAATTAAAAGTGCTTATAAGTTAAGTGCTTATAAGCCAAAAATAATAAGTTGGTCTCCCCCAACTTATCAAATTTCAGCTTATAAGCACTTTAGGTTTGACCAAAATATTTACTATTCTATTCCTAAAATACTTCTTTTTAGAACAAAACTCTTCGTATACCCAGTTCTTCAGCTACTTATTATTAATTTCAACACTTTTATCCAAACACGTAACTGCTTATTTTTTAAATCAGCTTCAGTACTTAAAAGTGCTTTTCAGCGCCTAATGCTTATCAGCTACTCTAATTCAGCTAAGCCAAACGGGCTCTAAGTTATTAAATCTAATCATAAATTAAAAGTGACTTACTTTTTAATATAGTAATAATTGTTTTTTACCTTAAATAAAAGGAGGAAAAAGAAACAAAGGAAAAATAGAGGCCATTCCTTTACATTTTGAGCTATCCTTTATATACGTTTGGTCTTTCTCCGACGGCCACTAGGTTCGCCTCAATCCTCAAGAAGTATCCTTCTCTCTACTTCCATGTAAAACCCTAAATCCTACCTTCCTCTTTTTATATTCTTCATTATTATTGTTCTTATGCTTTGCTTTTTATATTTAGTTTTCCTGTTTGTTTGTTCAGTTCACACTATTTTCTTTTTTGTCAAAGATTGTTAGACGGAAACGACCTAAAACATAGGAGGGAAGTTTTGCAGTGTAGAAATTTGTTTGTTCTAACATTTTGGGTATCTGGAATATGACTAAGATATTAAAATGATGAAAACACATAGGAGAAATTATTTAAGTGCTAGTTAGAAAATGCTAAGGAAAAAAAGAAAAACAGAAAAAATTGAAACTTGATGCAGTTTTTTCTTCTTCTTTTTTTTAGCAATACTTCCTCCGTCATTAAGTGAAGAATGATGTAGAATGTTGATTCGGCAGTTACACTAATGAACCAAATTATTTTTGGCTTATATTGAGCTGGGTGGATTTAGGTCTTTATTTATTCAATTAATTATATATTTGTGCAAATGTTTGAAAGCGCATCTATATGGCATAAAGCATGTCCCCTTGTGTGATGAAATTTCTATCCAATGGATAGGTACATAAAAGAGCAGCCTACGCTCGACTTAGAGGCAAGATGAAATCTACGGGACATTGTTTGATTGCTTCTTTAACTCCTTTTCATTCTGTTATCCTAAAAAACCGTCGCAGATTGTCATCAAACTTCTTTTATGGAAGTTCAAGCAAACCAAGGACATTGTGTGCTTACCATCAAAAGTCCAAACTCCACTCTACTTCTCTAATGGGTGCAGAGCGCTATCCTCCTCCTTGGTTCAGGTGCATATATTTAAGTCTAATTTACTCTCTTTACATAGTTAATAAGCTCCTTAATATTTCTTTGTTTAAAAGCCAAAAATAAAAGCTCTCTAATTTTTTAAGCCTTTGTACTTGAACAGTGTTGCTCCCATGATGGAGTTGACTGATAACCATTACAGAACTTTGGCCCGTCTTATCTCAAAACATGCATGGCTCTACACAGAAATGCTTGCTGCAGAAACAATTGTCTACCAGGCTGGCAATTTGGTAAAGTTCTACTCCATGGAAGGAGACTCTAGTGCTTCTCTAGTCAACTTGAAAGTAATTTTTTTGTTTCTATCTTAACTAGAACTAAATATAAAGAAGAGAATTATGTTAGCTTCAACTACACGAATGAGATTTTTATGAATGTTATTCAAGATGGGATGAGGTAATTGTGTGTAATCAGGCATGGCATTTTCCATTTCAAAGAATCAGGCATGATATTTTTACAATCTAGAATCTGTTGTTCTTGTTCAAAAAGAAATGAGAAAGAGGAGAACATTTACCATTCTTCCAAATTTCCTTCCAAAGGTGTGCACGGTTGCAGCCTCCTTGGCTTTGGTCTAGTGGTTAGAGTGCTGTGCCTGATGTGTGGGTTAGGCGACGTCATGGGTTTGTGCCCTGCTGCAGACAAAAGTTAAAAGAAGAGTAACCGAGTTTGGGGCACTCCCTCTGCCCGAATTTTTGTTATCAGTTAGCATTTGTCAGGCCACATGAATTGGGACAGTGCTATATTGAGTATACTAACAACAACTATGCTTTAATCCTAAGCACCATGTGCATGTGGTAGCAAGTAAAGGCTCAAAATTACTGGGATTCAAACTAGCGTAAGATTTTCAGGCTAAATGTTTTACTAAATGTGCATAAATCAAAATATTCAATAATTTTATTTATTTATCCATTTGTTTCAAGTCTAGAGACAATGAAATAGTCAACAACAACAAACCCAGTTTGATCCCAACATGTGGGGTCTGGGGAGGGTAGTTTGTATGCAGACCTTACCCCTGCCTAAAGCAGGTAGAGAGGCTGTTTCCAATAGACCCTCGGCTCAGGAAGGGCAGGAAGAGGAAGAGGGAAGCAAGGAAGGAAGAAAGATGGAAGAGAAAAAGGGAGAGAAAGGATAAGTAGTATCAAATAATAGCAACAGGGAATACAATACCTGAGGCGAACAAAATCACATATCGTAATAAAAATGTAAGAATATGAAGGGACATGCACGCTACTAAGCCTATCGGTAAACACTATAAACAACCTACTAACCTTCTACCTTAATCCTCGACCTCCACACCCTCCTATCAAGAGTCATGTCCTCAGTGAGCTGAAGCAGCGCCATGTCTTGCCTAATCACTTCTCCCCAGTACTTCTTAGGCCTACCTCTACCCCTTCTCAAACTCTCCATGGCCAACCTCTCACACCTCCTGACTGGGGCATCAATGCTCCTTCTCCTAACGTGTCCGAACCATCTCAGTCGCGACTCCCGCATCTTATCCTCCACGGAGGCTACTCCCACTCTGTCCCGGATAGCTTCATTCTTAGTCCTAGCTCGCCTGGTACACCCACACATCCATTTCAACATCCTCATCTCTGCTACTCTCATCTTCTGCACGTAGGAGTTCTTGACTGGCCAACACTCAGCCCCATATAGCATAGCGGGTCGAACCACCACTCGATTAAACTTACCCTTAAGTCTTAACGGCACATTCCTATCACATAGGACACCAGAAGTGAGCCTCCACTTCATCCATCCCGTTCCGATACGATGTCTGACATCTTCGTCAATCTCCCCGTTACCCTGGATAATAGACCCGAGATACTTAAAACTCGCTCTCTTGGGGATAACTTGACCATCAAGCTTAACCTCTACGTCCGCATCATGGGTCTCACTGAATTTGCACTCCAAGTATTCTGTCTTGGTTCTACTTAGTTTGAAACCTTCAGACTCCAAGGTCTGTCTCCAAACCTCCAACCTCGCGTTAACTCTGTTATGCGTCTTGTCAATCAACACTATATCATCGGCAAATAGCATGCACCAAGGCACCTCCCCTTGGATGTGACGTGACAGTACATCTATCGCCAAGGCAAACAAAAATGGGCTAAGAGCTGATCCTTGGTGCAACCCCATCACCACAGGGAAATGCTCCGAGTCACCACCCACAGTCCTCACCCGAGTCTTAGCATCATCGTACATATCCTTAATCACCCTAATGTATGCTACCGTGACGCCGCTAACTTCCAAACACCTCCACAGGACCTCCCTCAGAACTTTGTCGTATGCCTTCTCAAGGTCAATAAACACCATATGCAAATCCTTCTTCCTCTCCCTGTACTGCTCCACTAATCTCCTTACCAGATGAATCGCTTTCGTAGTCGAACGCCCCGGCATGAATCCAAACTGATTCTCGGAAATAGACACGCACCTCCTCACGCTGGCCTCCACCACCCTCTCCCAAACCTTCATAATGTGACTCAATAACTTGATACCCCTATAATTGTTGCAATTTTGGATATCACCTTTGTTCTTGTAAAGCCGAACCATCGTACTCCACCTCCATTCTTCGGGCATCTTCTTTGTCTTAAAAACAACATTAAACAACCCAGTGAGCCACTTCAAACATGCCTGCCCCGCGCTCCTCCAGAATTCCACCGGGATTTCGTCTGGCCCCGTATCTCTGCCGCTGCACATCTTACGCATCGCCCCTTCCACCTCCTCTATCGTAATCCGCCTACAGTACCCAAAATCCCGCCGACTCTCGGAGTGCTTCAACTCACCCAACACAATGTGTCTATCCCCCTCCTCATTCAACAGTTTATGGAAGTATGTCTGCCACCTTCTCCTAATGAGTGCCTCGTCCATTAACACTTTGCAATCCTCGTCCTTGATGCACTTGACTTGGTCTAAGTCATGGGCTTTCCTCTCCCTCACCTTGGCCAACCGGTACGACCTCTTGTCCCCGCCATTGCCCTCTAGCTCCTCGTACAAACGAGCAAACGCTGCGTTCTTAGCCGTCATAACTGCTAACTTTGCCTCTTTCTTCGCCTTTATGTAACACTCCCGATAAGTCCTTTTTTCCTCCTCGTTTGTACTCTCTACTAGCTTCAAATAGTCAAAAGTCATTTTTTGTAATCTTGACCCTCTGGCTGCCAGCCCCAATTTTCATGATAAGAAGGAAATAGTGAAATTATGTCTCTGTGGGTATATACTTACTTCCTACATGTTGTAAACTGACCATCAACAAAGAGAAGCTTACAATTATTGTTTTTATAGATGGTGCCTGACACTTGCATCTGATTACTAAATCAATGAATTGGACTGTTAATTTTTTCAATTACTGTGAAAAAAAATTGGGTTGTGTTTCGAGGGTCAAGTTAACCAAGCTGGTTGGTCATTTGCCTTTCTTTAAAGTAGTACTCTTGTCCCAGTTAGACGTCACGTAGAAAAGTATCTTTATATTTTTGGTGTAAAATACCTGGGAAAGGAGGAGACCTAGATGATTATATTATTGTAACCTAGGTAGATCCCTTTTAGGAACTTTATTGTATTGATAGGTTATTTCTTGGACCTCTAAGAGCAGCTTGTCACTTACTAATGCTTGTGTGTTTCTATCGGCCAGCTAGATCTGACATTTATGTGATTTTTTATATATCAGGATAGGTTCTTGGCATATGGCCCTGAGCAACATCCGATAGTGCTTCAAATCGGGGGAAATAATTTGGAGAACTTGGCCAAAGCGACACAACTGGCAGCTCCTTATGGCTATGATGAAATTAATTTTAAGTTCGTTCTGCTATTCCTCTCTATGGTAGAAGTTTCTAGCTTTTATTCAGACCCATAACTGATACTTTTTCTCTATTATCTAACAGTTGCGGATGTCCTAGCCCTAAAGTAGCTGGACATGGGTGTTTTGGTGTGCGACTCATGCTTGATCCAAAGGTTCATATTTGTTTGCTTGATACATCAGAATCGTTATTTTTCTGTAAAGTTGCTCTGACATATGCATAACTTTTACAAGGAAAGTTTGTTGCTGAGGCCATGTCCGTAATTGCTGCAAACACAAATGTTCCCGTGAGCGTGAAATGCAGAATTGGAGTTGATGACCACGACTCATACAACGAACTATGTGAGCTCTTCAACTTTCACTCACTTACAGGAAATGAGAATCAAAATTTAATTCGTCAATCTCAATCTTTTGAATTTACTTGTTGTTCCTTTCTCTTGTATTGTTGGTTTTGTCTCCAGCATTTTTGTTTAATGCTCCGACCTTGCTTCAAGAAAATCATCAAAATTCAGCTCTTTTAGTTTCTCCATAATATACTTCCAAGCAGGTCTTTGCTGTCCTTGTAGCTGCTTGGACTTTCGAATAGATCTTAGAAAGCTGACAATAACTTGTAAATATGAACTAGAAGCAAATTGTGTGACCACTTAACTTGGAACAGAAGCATGTTACTTGAGGTGGCTATATTTCACATGCTCCTTTCGTTCCCTTTGAGCATAATGTATTTGTAGGTTTGTGGAGACCGGAGAAGAGCACCTCTATCCTTGCACACTCGTTGATGCAAGTTACTTAACCGTTCCTCTCCCCATGCTCGATCTGAAATTAGATGTGTCATCAGTAATATATTCCCTCCGTTTCAAAATGATTGTCTTAGTTTGACTTGGCCCAAACTTTAATAAAGAAGGAAAGATTTTTTGAGATATGTGGTCTTAAATAAGCCATAACATTTGTGTGGCTGTAAAACTTTTGAAACTTGTGGTCTGAAACCTGCCGTAGCATTTGTGTGGCTATAAATGATTCTTATTAAGGAAATATTGAAAGGTGCCAATCTTTTTGAAATAGACTAATAAGGAAATAGTGCCAATCTTTTTGAAACAGAGGGAGTAAGAAATAGAACTGGAGATCATAAGTTAAGCGAAAAAGTGCTGGTTTGTCTCTACAAGGGCTTATGCTTTTGAAAAAAATGCTACATAGGGTATATATACGCCGTTGCCTTAGCCAAAAGAGTTCCTAGCCGGAACTTTCTCAATTGGCATGAACAGGACTCCAAATTTCCCCCTCTTAGTATATATAACCCATTAGGCATTTCATGCATTATCAACTAGATGATTTAAATAACAGTTTTGATCATTATCAGTTAGATGAAACAGATACAAAATTCATGTTCTATAACTAGATGCCGCAGAATTAGGCATCTAGTTGATAAATGATCATTATCAACTAGACGATTTAAGTAAGAGTTTTGATCATTATCAGCTAGATGATACAGATACAAAGTTCATGTTCTATAAGTAGATGCCACAGAATTAGGCATCTTTGCTTCTTGCATGTTCATATATATTTTGGGTGTTACATGCCCCCTTTGTTGGCATACTTACATAATTTGAACAAGTCCTAGCAAGTTGCATATTTAATTTGACTGAGTACTTGAATCTCATGCATATTTGCCATATTTGTCTACTGTTGCTAGTTAAGATGTTTCTTATGTTTGTATGCACTAGGGCTAACTACGATGACGGCGTCATTTCTGTCGAAACAGAACTATTGAAAAGAAAAAAAAGAAAGAAAGAGAGAAAGAGAATAATGTGAAAAGTGTTGTCTGTTAACTGATTAACCTTCCAAATGAGTCTTACCCTATCAGTTAACATGGGTTAGTTCCACCAGTTGGGGTGGTAATTAGTGCTGCTATCTTCTCCATAAAATAGAAAGAAATTAACTTTTCGCTTTCATGTGTACAGGTGATTTTATTTACAAGGTTTCTTCTCAGTCACCAACTCGGCATTTTATTATACATTCCCGGAAGGCATTACTGAATGGAATCAGCCCAGCAGATAATCGAAAAATTCCCCCGCTCAAGTATGCAATTTGCAATAGCTTAATAATCCAACAATGATTTATGACAATGAAACTAGTGAAATTATATATCCCTACTTAATCATTTACTGGTGTATTTGTAACCAAGATACTGAACTACTACATGCCTATCTTTAGATCATAATAATTTCTGAATCACTGAAAAATAAAGATCTTAATGATTGTTCCTAATGACTACCTAAGTTGGCCATTGACAGGTACGAGTACTATTATGCCCTCTTGCGTGATTTCCCGGATCTACAATTTACGATAAATGGAGGCATAAATTCTATTGAGGAGGTAAGTGTCTCAAACCTAAAATGGAGTTAACATGTACTAGTTTGTGAAAATGTTGGTAAAAATGGTAAAGTCAGATGTGCTGAAAAAATAAGTTCTCCATTATCCCTAGACTGTCGACAGGATTAATTCCTTTATTTTGAGCAAAATAAGCTTCATTAGGATGGATTTTTTCTTGACAGAGTGCAGGATATCTGATCCATTTAAAATACCTAAACTTGCTGGTCTTATAGTTCCGTAGCATCTATAAAGAAAACTATGATATTCTCTTGATAAACTTCATCCTGTGAAAAATAACATGTAAAAAAAAAATTATAAAGAGATGCATTTGTATGATCTTTCTTAGTGTAAAGGCAAAATTCTAGACATTATGCCCACGAGCGATTCAGGGGCCCAATCTTGTGCCAATTTAGGCTTTGGAGTTCTTGCTGAGAACTTTGAAAGTAAATGGTTTTTAGTCTTTCTTGCACTTGGGAATTCTTGCTGAGAACTTCTAAAGTAAAGTGGTTTTTAATCTTTCTTGCACATTGGTGTGTAAGCTTTGTCAAACTTCATATATGCACATAGGATTTCTATCTTGTAGTACTTCACCCTTTTTCTGGTTATTTCATTTTTAGGTCAATGAGGCACGTACAGAAGGAGCTCATGGGGTTATGCTGGGACGTGCAGCTTACAGCAAGTATGAAAAGTGTCAATACTCCTCACTGTTTGTCGAGATATTCTTGTGGCTTTGTTAGTTTAATAGATGTCTACATATTTGTATCGTCCCTAGATGTCTGCATATTTGTTTTATACTATTACAACTAGTCTCTTTTATCTACTACTTGGCACCTGAGTATGACCTCCCAAATATTGATCTTTTATGGATTCTGTAGGTTTGTCATATTCTCCTGTAATGTCCTTGTAGATCTTGCAAGTTGAAAATTGTAAGTTTGAGCTAAGCATTAAATTGCAAAACAAAAATAAAAATTGGTCTCTGGAGAACTTGAGAGACCATGCCTGCTGGTTTTTCTTTGTGTTTCATTGAAAGGTGATAGTTATTTGAAAGGCGGCTTTTACAACACGTGAATCCTTAAAGCTGTAAATATGCTGTGAACTGTACAAATTAATTGTTTTAAGCTATTCTGTCTGGATAAACTTGTCAGTGTGGATCCATGGGAAAGATGGATTCTTGGCAAGTAGAAGCTTTTGATCTTTGGAATGTTGGTTTGGGAAAAAGAAGAACAACCTTTTGTCCCCTGTAGGGGAATATGCGAAAAAGGTCAACAGTAATTGAACAGTGGACATCACGTGATTAAGTAGAGATCTTGTGCTTGTAATTGCATTGGTGATTTGTTGGTTCGGTGGGTCGATGTTGTGAGTCTGATTCTAGTTTTTAGTTCAGTAAAGCAGAATGACAAACCCCATCAGACGTTCTGAAACTGTAACTGCTAACCTTGACATCTAAAATTTTTATTTCTCGTTTTCTTGACATGTTAAGACAACTCATGCTTTTGACAGTCCATGGCCGATTCTGGGACTTGTTGACAGCGCTGTATACGGTGCGCCTCTGCGTAGCATAACCCGGCGTCAGGTTCTCATTGCCATCTGCATTCTAGTTTTTTTGTTTTTGTTTTTGTTTTTTTTTGGGTGACATCTTCCTACTTAAATAGCATATGGTTCCTTATCACTCACGTCTTCATGGGAGCAGGTTCTTGAACAGTATCAGGTCTATGGTGATTCAGTCGTTGGAATGTATGGGGGGCTTAAGCCAAGCATGCGGGATGTTGTCAAGGTAGGCTCACTCTTCATTTTATCCTTTCGAGCTGTTAACTTTAGCTGTGTCTGGAGTTTCGCAAGCACAAACACATCTTTAAAAGCTTTAGCAAGGGAGTTTTCTTTTGTCCTGGACATTGTCAGTCTACTGATGCATGGTTTGGCTTGTTTCCAGCATAATTGCTCTGTCACCATAGTATTCTACTATATTCTATATACTGCATTAATAAAATCTTTTGTTTGCTTAATTTAGCATTTTATGAGGGCGTCGTCTCTGAAAATATGTTACTGCTGTAATCATTTAACTTTTCCCTGTACAGCCTCTGCTCGGTCTATTTCATGCAAATCCTGGAAATGGTCCATGGAAGCGTAAGGTTGATGCTGCTTTCAAGCACTGCACGGTATGTCATTATTGGCTGAATTATGATATTTGGAAGTGCTCTCTTTAATAGTCATGACAGTTGAAAATGCTCTTTCTATTTACCGGCCATTCTTGTTCATAGTGGTTGAGAGAGTCCTCTTCATGCCACTAGGTCCAGAGTTCTAGCGACGAACAACAAGAAAATGCTCTTTCTATTGCCATCTTCTAGATGTGGTGCAATTAGTTCTTTCACCTAGTATGATATTTTGTTCCCTTCTAATGATAATCGCTGAAGTTTCTCTCTACGTTGAATTGGACTTTACGTAGTTTAGAGAAAATAGTTTGGATGAGTTATAATATCTCTTTATGGTAGAGACATAATAAAATAACAATGGGAAGATGTGAAAATGATATAAAGATGTTGCACCAAATATTAAGCACTACTAGGTAGAATTTCTACAGATTGATTTGGCACTATAATTCGTGGAAATAGCTATTCTAGGAAAGGTGTCATTCACATGCATTTCAAGCACATTCATCTCTGAATGCAAGAATGACAAAAGATGTTTGATGTGCCTATACGGCCATCCAGGTGCAAGCTCTGTTAAGTTTTGTTAGTTGCTGGCAGCTCAGCTGTAAACATTCACATATATCAATTTATGCGTTTAAAATTATATTTCTTATGTTGTCCATACCTCATCTTTTAAACTGATTTTAAACCTTGTAGACAATTAAATCCCTTTTTGAGGAGACATTGGTTGCAATTCCAGACTGGGTCCTTGATTCCCCCATTACAGAAGTTCCGTCTGGTAGTACGGATAAATTCATCAAGGCGAAGAGTTTGTTGCCTCCTCCATACACAGTTAGTGAAGAAGAATTACTATATGCTTAAATATACATGTTTTTCCCCCTTTGAGTTAGAATCCACTGAGAATGTATTATTTCTTTCGGTATCATGTATTCTAAGTGCCTCATTTTTTTTGGGGAGACCAACTCTCTCCCATGTAACCGGCTACATGGCTTGTAAAAGGGAAATGATACAAACTCACTGCTGTTATGAACTGGAAGCAGGTGCTACTGACATATTTTTCTAATTTTCTTTTGTATATTACATACCGAGAAATGGAAAGGAACAGTGAGAATCGAACTCATATCTATTGTGTAAAGGGTTGAACCAATCCCCACTGAACTGTAAGTCTTGATGCCACTAGATTCTTGGAATGACACATATCTTGGAATTTTCATTTTATTCCCTTTTAAACCTTTTACAACAATTTATCATTTTTGTCATTTCAATGTAGACTGAGGTCTCATTTGTTTGCACTTAGTGGAGGTCTGAATCTTAATCATTTAGATCTCAGACATTAAGTGCGTTTATTTTTAAAGTTTGAATCTTAATTATTCAGATCTTAATCGTTAAGTGTGTTTTTTTTTACTTCACAACCACTTAATAGGTCTGAATAGGTCTGTATGATTAAGATCTATAACAGAGACTTAATTTCATTAAGATTCTATCATCCATATTCATTATTAACTGCCGCCACCGCCTACCATTATCAACTACCACCATGCCGCCCACCACCACCATATTCAACCACCACCACCATCATCCTCAATCACGACCATTGTCGATACCACCACCCACCATCCCCACCACCATCATTCTCAGCGACAACCAACACTCATCCACCTCGAATACCACAACTAACCACCCCATCACCATCAACAACTATAGCTGGCACTGCCCATCATTATAAACTATCACCACCCGCCACCAGGGGCGGATATAGGGGGCGGAAGGGGGTTCACCCGAACCCCCTTTGCCGAAAAATTACACTGTATATATAAGGAAAAGTTTATTTTTTACCTCTATATATTAAGTTTTGAACCCCCTTAACACAATTCAAAAGTGTAGTTTAGTGGTCAAGGGAGTTCAAAACCTTCATAAGGTAATAGGTTCAATTCCCATTAGCTACAAAATTTTTTTTTTAACCCCCTTCGTGGAGATCCTGCCTCTGCCACTGCCCGCCACCATCTTCCTCAATCACAACTACCACCACCACCACCCGTCATTATTAACTATCACCACCCACAACCAGGGGCGGCCCGACGTATTTTGGGCCTAAAGCCAAACTTTATGAGGGGCCTTAACTTTTTAATTTTTTTTATTATTTATTTGAAGTCTATATTTTAGCTTTTCTTATATACAAAGTTATTAATAACTTTCTTATAATCAATAACTCCTAATAACTATTTCTCAATTGACAATATAACTAATCCATTTAATTTTTCTTGTGCCATTGTTGTTCTTAGGTAAGATTTTATCAATTTGATTTGGAAACTTCTTTTCGTTGAAGCAACGGTAACATGAGTTATTAACATTATTCCATAAGCAATTTAGGCATTTGAAAAAGAATTAAATCTTTTTATTTGATTAAGTGTATTAATTAAACTGTTATCTTCTAATTGTACTATTTTTCTTAATACTTTTAATTCAGAAAATAAATTTAAACCATCAATATCGAATTGATTATTACGTTTTAAGGAACATTCACGATTAAGGTAATATTTTTTCAAATTTCCAACATCTAGTGATCTTAGTTTTTACTGCTAAATAGAAAATAAAAAATATTTCCATATGCTTCGAATTGTCCAAATCTATTTTGAAGTGAAAAAATAGCCTTGTCTATTATGTATAAAAGTAATCAACTCTAAAGGACTCTTGAAAGATTTCGAGATTTCATTGTCAATATTTGTATCAAATTGTTACTTCCTATATATCACACGTTTCTTACGAAACTCGGGTTCGACATTCATTTCAAGTGCAATTTCTTGGTAGAAACAAATCAAACTTTTTCACTGTACAAAACTCTTTTTTAAACTTATACATAGTCTATTAGGTGTAACAAAAAATGGGGCCCCCACAAATGTGGGGCCTAAAGCGGTTGCTTTATTTGCTTTATGGAAGGGCCGCCCCTGCCCACAACCACCATCCTCAATCATAATAGCTACCACTACCAATCACCACTAGCTACTGCCCTAAACTACCACCATCAATCAAATCTACCACCAACCACCACTTTTAGTCGGCATTTACAAGCACTACTGTTAGCCATCACCACCCGCAACTATCATATTTAAAAAAGCTATATATTTTATTGATGGAATATTAGATTAATTAGTATTTTATTTGAATTTTATGTTTATTAATTTTCAAATAAAGGTAAATTTTATACATTCAGATGTTAAAAATCAAACAGTCTTAATCATTTAGTATTCAGATCTTAATACACATCTTAACATTCAGATGTGTATTCAGATTCATATATCTTAATCTTAGTACACTTCTTGATATTCAGACGTCTTAATCTTAAAAAAAACAAATGAGGCCTGAGCTAATAAGGCACAATGAAATAAAAAGATCCATATAGTTGATGTTTGCTACTTGCGAATATTTTGTAAACTTGTAAGAGAACTTCAAATAATACTATATGATAATATAAGTTGAGTTTGAAAGAAAAAGCGAGGATTTATATAACTGATTTCAACCGTAATATATACATATTTTTAAAATTTAATCAGCAAGAATGATTTTGACCAAAGTGTAGGCAAAATTTTTGTACGCGTAGGAGAGGATAAGAAGAGTCATGTGCTACGAAGAAAGTAACTCTTTCCCGCAACACACTGCCAAATTGAATCTCTGATCTCAGTTGTGAAATTAATGCATGATTATTTGGGAGGCTTGTCTATAGAATACCTTCGGGTTATGTAGTAGCTAGCTAATAGTCTAAATTGATCCCAAACAGCAAAGCTATGCCGCATAAAAAAGGCTGATAGCCAAAATTTAGGGTGTTAAGACAAAAGGCTCAAAAGCTTTTTCCGCAAAAGAACATACAAAAAAAATTCCGTTGCCGGGATTGAACCCGGGTCTCTCGGGTGAGAGCCGAGTATCCTAACCGACTAGACTACAACGGATTGTTGCTGTGCTTTGGACTTAATATGATGACTAAATGGAGAAGCTAGTCAAGTATACGTTGTTTTGGTTGCCTTGTGACTAAAGCTACTAATTTCGCTGCCTCATTTTGTTTCACACCATTTGATTGAGCATAGAGTTAAAGGTATTAACTTGAATTGATTATCTTTTATACAAGTAATAATGATATTAAAGTAATATTTGGAAATTTAAAATTAACAACATTTATGATTTGACTAATTCAATGAACTTAAATTGTAAAAGTTTTGAAAGTTGTATGACTGCTACAATATACTAGTAAAATTGTGTTAACATTTTTTTTTTAACAGAATATTGTCATGTAGATTATAAATGAAGAAATACTTTATGCAAGAGAAATTCTTCTATCGCCTTGATTATATGCGACCACTGAAATACAAGGAGAAAAAGTATCTTTCACAAAATACGAATTGTTACACTGAGAAATACATAATACAGTAGCAGTTGTAAACTAGCCAACATGATTCTAAAAATTGCTCCCTTCCTTTCCTTCTACTCCCCTTATATAACACAACTTTTCTATTGGACAAATGCCAATAATGACTTTCTCAAGAACAAAAGGAATTGTAAAATGAAATAAAGAGACATGTATATTGTATACAAAGGAGAAAAAATAAAAATATTATTAATTCCAAAGAAATGCCCATGGACGCTCGGAAGGGCATTTTGGGAAAACTTCCCCTTTTGTTGTGTATTTGACGTTTGCACATAAAGCTTTGACAGTTGGACCTCCGAGGTAACGTATGTCCACATTTTCCATTTGTATCCCTTGGCATGGAACAGTTTTGCTGCAGTTTAATTTAATTGCAGAATGCGTAGAACTCGTTCCCTTAATATTTTTGTACATTATATTACTCACATGCACTGCTTCTTTCTGGAAAATTTAAAAAAAAAGGAAAAAACAAAACAAAAGAAAAATATAAATATTACCACTTACTGTAAAAAGAAATTTGACACGAGTCACATGACTTAATTAATTACCTGCTCTTTGCATGGTTTTTCTTGGTCACAGTAAAATTGATCTATGATTATGGGGTTGGTCACATTCACCATATCTATGTCTTGAAAAAGAATGTTTTTTGCGTATCCACGTCCTCCCTTTTAGAATTAGACAATTAGAAAAAAAAGTCATTGCATATTTATCAGTATAAGCATATTAAAATAACAGAAAATTTTCATAATATGAATATGATAAAGACTTATGTCGGGTATTTGTAAGATCATATACTCTCTCCGTCCCAATTTATATGCATTTTTCGCTTTTCGAGATTCAAACGTCTTGATTTTGATCGTGCATTTGAACATGAAATTTTTAAGTTTTTCGAAATAAAATTTACATATTTAGAAATATATAATTAAAAAAATTAATGGTCAAAGAATAATTTATTTGACTTTCGAAATACAAATAGTACAGTCACGTAAATTGGGACAAAAAGAGTATTAATTAACCATGGTCAAGTAATAAAATAAGAGGATAGGGTTTTGTCAACCATTACAAACAAAATTACTTGAACATTCAAGAAACCACAAGAATGCAAAGTACTGAAACAGTTACACACTAATACGTTCAGATCAAAGATAAATCTACTTCTTCTCTTGAAAACAAAAGGAATAAATTAAGATAAAGTGAGGCGTAAATAACATTATTAACCAGTTTTTCAACAAAACTGGACTTAGATGTTGCTTAATGATAAGTGGTGAAAATTTGTTAGGAACTCAAAATACATGATACTGAATGACTTATTATATTAATTAATTAGATTAGATTAGAGTTAATAAACAGTGGGAAACCAAATCATATATACCTGCCAAGACTTTATTCTTAATCCATTAGTTGTTCCCCTCAAGGTGGCATCGTGTACATAAATATTTGAAACAACATCCTCCTCTTTATTTTTCCCTAAGCTTCCAATACTAGAACAAAAAAGACACAAAAATTAGTAATTCATAAAAAGAAAAAAATTCGATTAAAATTCTCTACCATATTGTATTACCTTATCCCATGGCCAGGTCCACAATGTATATATCTTGCTCTAACATTAGCGGAACCATTTACTATTGATATACAATCATCACCTAGCCATAAAAACTTATTCAACCATTAATTAATAAGTAGTTACAAAATCACTTAAAAAAGAAGACAATAAAGCACAATATTAGAAAAATTAATTAATGCCAATTTATTTTTAAACCTGTTTCAATATAACAATGGTGAATATCGATATCTTTAGTCCCAGAAACGTGAATCCCATCAGTGTTGGGGCTATCAGCAGGTGCTGTAAGTCTCAATCTTGATACCTCAACATGCTCACTTTTAGATATTGTCAAGTGCATCTTCTGTGGATTCTTGAACTCTATGTTTCTTATTGTCACATTTGTGCAATTGTTAAAGAACATAGCCTGTCAAATGAATATATATGTTTAGTAATGTTTATTGCTGAATTTTAATTGATATACGGTGGAAAAAGTGGTCTGATCCTTCTCCTGACTCCGCGTATAGTAGAACTTGTGCACTAGACTGCCCTTTTTATATATGGAAAAGGCGGGATTGAAACTTACAGTCGGAGCTATTAGTGTTTTCGCATTGCATGGCTGCAGAAAATAGAGAAAATTATTAGTTACTTGACTTGAATAAAATAAACACACTTATTTCTTTTATAAATAAGCTCGTAATAATACTCACAATTGTTTTATTTATTTTGCAAGAACGTTTCCACCATACTTCTCCATTGCCATCGATGCTACCTACACCTTCAACTGTAAAGTTTTCCATGTTTTGGAATAAAAGCCAATGTCTTTTATCTTGCTCATAATCTGATATGTTTTTTGAAGCTCTGAGTTCTCCATTTATCTAAATGACAAAAAAATATCAAGGACGAAATTGGATAGGTGTAACTAAGAAAAGAAAAATGACTAATAAATTATAAGTTAAGTCTAATTTAAATATATTTATTTTTTCTTGTCATAAATTTGAACTCACCATCATTCTAAGGCCTTTCTTGCAAGGACCATGAAATTTAATTGGTCCAACATAATATCTCTTGTGCCTTGGCACCAAAAGCACAGCATTTTCTGTTTTGCATGCCTTCTTCCAAGCCTTTATAAATGCCTGAAATTAAAAGTGATCATTATTAGTTGCTTTATTTTCAACTAATAAAGCAATACATAAATGCCCATGAATATTTTCACCTATGATGGAAATGCATGTAGTTTGACGCCTTTATAGATAGAATTGTCCAAATAATAATAATAAAAAAAACAAATTTAATTATTTAAAAAACGAAAAAGAATATAATTTACCTCTGTATCATTTGTGAGTCCATCACCTTTGGCTCCAAAAGCTTGTATATCAATAATTGCTTGTGGCTTTTTCCCCAAATTATTATCAATTTTTGCTGCATTATGACCATGCTTTCTAGGTTTTCCTATCTTCTTTCCATTACAAGAAGTTGAAAACAATGAATTGGCTAGTAGTAGTAAGATAAGAAGGCTCCTAAGAAACATTTTTTCTTTCTTTTTCTACTCTCTTTTATTTGAAACTTAATTAGGAAATTAATAAGCATCAAAATGAAAAGAGTACTTGTGCTATCTCAACTTGAAGTATCATCCATATTTATAGAGGGAGAAGATGGAAAATGACTTAGAGAAAGAATAAAAAGTTTTCTAAAGAGGGAAAATAATGGTCCTTAATTAATCAGAGAAAGTGTTCTTTTTGAGCACAAAATGAGAGAAGTCAACACTTTAATGATTCTGGTATATCTCAACTAGGACATTGAAATATTATGGTTTCTTAATTACTTTCCTTGTTCTTGTTTGCACTCATCTCACAAGCATGAGTTAAGTGTATGAAAAACGGCCAGCTTCCTAATTCAATATCTTAGCTAAACCTACTTTTGTTTTTTAGGTATTCACTATTCAGTGTCTGGAATCCACTGGTTGGACTATTCAGATTCAACAACAACGATCCAGTAAAATCCCACCAGTGGCGTCTGGGGAGGGTAGAGTGTATGCAGACCTTACCCCTACCCCGGAGGGGATAGAAAGACTGTTTCCGGGAGGTTGTTGTATAGAAAAGGATTCAATTCTCGAAACAGCAATAGACAACTGATTAAGATAGTATGTATTTTAGTCAAAGGTCTATTTGAAACAGTCTTTCTACATTTACAGGGTGGAGTAAGATCATACACTACCCTTTCCAGACCTCACTTATGGGATATTATATTCTCATATCAATTAATCACTCAACCATATACGTGAAAAGTAAACTCGATACGTTTTTTTCCCCCAAAATAAAGCTAGAGATAACTAAGTGAACACTCCAGATGTAAGCCCATAAGTTTCTTTTACTTTACAATAATCAGAGCAAAAGGATGTTTTCTTTGACCTATCGAAAAGTTGTTGAATATTAGGAAATATCCAACCCAAACTAAGTCGTTCCTTTAGACGTTTACCACTTGGGTCATTAAAAAGGAAAATTATTACAGGGGTATGTACATGTGGTCCATGTTGTTATGATGCCATTAAGAGAATTTGAAGCATGAAATTAAGAAGGGAATTTGGTAAAGAGTGTTGGGGAAGTTAGCATTACTTTAGGTCTAAAATTGACTATTTTTGTGAAGGAATTAGAATAAGTTTGAGGAAGATAGAAAATGGGAGACTTGTTTTTTAAGTGTGATTTGTGTTGGGCAGAAGTCTCCTTTGACTTGCTTATGTTGGATAAAAAGCATTTAGATATGCGTTTGGACTAGGGTTGATAATGCTAGCTTAAGGCAGTGCATTTGGAACTTCTAATTAATTTGACTTTTACAAATTCACAAGGAGTTTGCTATGTCTTTGTTCAATTTAAGTCTTTTTCTTCGGATGGAAAAACTCTTTATAGGGAGCACGACTCCTTTTAATGAGCTTTATGCATCGGGAATTATTTTAACTAGTATAGCACTCGCCCAATATGAGAAGATTATAAATCATGTTGTATGATCTATTTTGTTTGATCACATTATTCATATTGCTTGTGTCGAAATTGGAGGTCAATTATCCATAGACCTCCATTGATGAGCTAGGATGAGCTTCGGAGAACATTCTGGAAACCAGAGGAGTTGGGAAAATGAAGACTGACTTTATTATCTCATGTCTAAACACATTATATACACGTGTAATTGGGAAGGAAAATAAAATGACTACTAACTACAAAAATGATACTATAACTAACTCAACTAGTCAGCTAACTAACTCAGCTACCTAATTAACTAACTCAACTACACATTTATAAATATTACATCAATTATTCTCAATACCTCTCTTCAAGTTGGAGGTGAGGAAGTCACTGCCAACTTGCTGAGAAGATCAGAATGTTTGACTCCCGTGAGAGCCTTAGTGAGGATGTCAGCTAATTGAACAGAAGTAGAAATATGGTGTAGTTCAATCAGCCCTTCTTGTATCTTGTCCCAGACAAAATGACAGTCTACTTCAATATGCTTTGTCCTCTCATGAAACACGGGATTTCTTCCAATATAAACAACAGCTTGACTGTCGCGAAATACAGTTATAGGATCAGCACACATGACTGTCAACTCTTCCAGCAATCTCTTTATCCACACCAATTCTCCCACAACTTTTCTAATTGACCTATACTCTGCCTCAGCAGAGGATAATGAGACAGTAGTTTGTTTCTTTGACTTCCAACTTATAGGACTATCCCCAAGTAGCACAATATACCTATTCACAGATTTTCTTGAATCAGGGCAAGCAGCCCAATCTGAATCACAATAAGCACTTACATTGTAGCTGGGATCATTGGACAAGAAGATTCCCAAAGTAGGGTCTTTCTTCAGATATCTAAGGACATGAACATCTGCCTTTAGGTGAGGTTCCCTTGGTGCTTGCATGAATTGGCTTAAATGTTGGACACTGTAGGCTATGTCCAGTCTGGTATTTGTTAAGAAATTCAGCTTCCCAACTAGCTTCCTGTAGTACCTTGGATCAGGCAAGAGGGTTCCTTCATCTTTGCTCAGTTTGACAATAGAGTCAAGTGGAGAACTGACAGGAGAGTATGTCAAACAGTCATACTCTTTCAGCAGGACCATGGTGAACTTTCTCTGACAGATTAGTACTCCATCACCCTTGTACAACATTTCTAGCCCCGAGAAGTAGCGTAATTTCCCAAGATCCTTTATCCTGAACTGATTATACAGGAAGGTCTTCAATTATGTGATTTCCTCCAAGTTGGTACCAGTTAGAATTACATCATCCACATAAACAGCTACAAAAACTGCTGAGTTCCCCAGCTTCTTGTAGAACAATGAGTGATCACTGTCTGAATGTTTGAAACCCCTAGAGTGTAGGGATTCCGTCAGTTTGTCATACCACTGCCTGCTGGCTTGTTTTAGACCATATAGTGACTTCCTAAGTCTGCATGCTAGATTCCCAGTAGGTACCATTAGACCTTGTGGAACCTCCATATATACCCCTTCTTGTAGATCTCCATGCAAAAATGCATTGTTGACATCTAGTTGATAGAGATTCCACCCTCTCTTTACTGCAATGCTGATTAGTGTTCTCACTGTGGTCATTTTTACCACCGGTGAGAAAGTTTCTGTGTAGTCAATTCCTGCTTCTTGTGTATAACCCTTCACTACCAGCCTTGCTTTGAACCTTTCCACACTCCCATCTGCCTTATGTTTGATCTTGTATACCCACTTGCAGCCTATAGTTTTCTTTCCTGCAGGTAACTCAACTAGGTCCCAAGTATGGTTAGCATATAATGCTTCAAATTCCTGTGTCATTGCCATTTGCCAAGCAGGATTCATATATTCCTCCTCATAAGAAGATGGCTTACAATTATGTGAAAAATTTCTAATTAATTGATGACTTTCAAGTTGTAAAACATTAAATGAGACATGATGTTTATTGTTGCAGATTGCATTGAAGGATGTGGTACTGGTATGAAGATCAAGCTCTGTGCTTTGGTGTTGTAGTGTTGGTAAGGAATACACATAGTCCTTGAGGTGTGCTGAGGTAGTGTGGGTTCTGCCTGATCTTCTGGGATTTGGAGGATTTGTTTGGAGGCTGTTAGATTCAGTGATTTGAGGGCTAGTGACTTGTGATTGTGTAAATTGCTGGGAAGCAGGACTGTTGGACTGATTGGGTGTTGTTGAATTAGGTGAGGCCAATGGTGAACTAGGTGGATGAATAGATGTAGGTGCGGAAACTTGGGTAGTAGCATCAGTTATAGGTCCATCAATGACAGAAATTGATGCATCTTTATCATACAGTCCATAGGCAGTTTGGTCCCTAGAGGTAGGATGACAATTGGGTGAACTGGAATTTAACAGATGTAACACTGAGGGAAAACTAGAATGTTCAGGAGAGACTGCAAAAGGAAAATATTTTCATGGAACACTACATCTCTAGATATATGTATCTTCTTTGTGGCTAAGTCTAGGACCTTGTAACCTTTAGTACCAAAGGGATAACCTACAAATACATGAGGCGTGGCTCTTGGTTCAAACTTGTCTCTGTGGGTTTTCTGTGCACAGGGGTAGCATAAGCACCCAAAACTCTTGAGTTGTGAGTATTTGGGCCTTTTATTGTACAGAAGTTCATAGGGGCTTTTTTTGTTAAGGACATTGGATGGAAGTCTGTTTATTATGAAGGTAGCTGTCAGGATGCATTCTCCCCAGTACCTTATGGGTAGTTTGGACTGGTAAAGGAGGGCTCTTGCTGTTTCAAGTAGGTATTTGTATTTTTTTTCCACCACACTATTTTGTTGTGGTGTGTATGGACAAGTTTTCTGATGAATTATGCCCTTTTCTTGAAAATAGGTCATATTTTCATTGTTGACAAATTCTAGACCATTATCAGATCTAATGGTTTTAACAGAGGTGTCAAATTGATTTTCAATCATGGATAGAAAGCTTTTAATGGCATGAAAGGTGTTGCTTTTGCAACTTAGGAGCTGAGTCCATGTTGACCTACTGAAATCATCAACCATGGTAAGGAAGTATTTGTAATTGTCATGTGTTGGTGTATGATAGGTCCCCCCACAGGTCTACATGCAGTAGCTCAAATATTTTAGTGGATGAGGTGGTTCTTTCAGGGAATGGCAATCTAGTCTGTCTAGCCATTGGACAGATTGAACAAATAAAGGGCTGGTTGGGTGCAAACTTGACTGGTAGAGTAGATATTTTCCTCATTTTTATAAAAGGTACATGTCCTAACCTATTGTGCCACAAATAATCAACATTACTTCCAGAAGATGCAGAACAAACAGAAGAAGAAGTTGAGCTAAAAGGATCAGTTTTATTGCATGAATGGACACTATTTACATTGTTCAATGAGTAAGATGGATCATTTACAGTTGGTAATGAATGAGATGGATGAATGTTATCCTTTTTACTACTAGCATTCTTGTCAGAAATGGAAATACAAGAATGAGACTGACTAGGAACAATAGATGGACTCAAGCTTGAACAGTTGTGACACTTTGAACAGAGGAAGTATAACCCACTTATTGCCTCACCAATCTCCAGAGGCCTCTTCATTGAAGGGGCCTGCATTAGACAAAGATATTGAAATTAACCATGCAATCAAGATACTGTTAAGGAGTGAATTGAAATAAGGTTGTATTTGAAACTAGGTACATACAAGACTCTAACCAAGGTCAACTTAGGACTGAGTAAAACATCACCAATTTCTGTCACTTTCACCTTATATCCATTTGGTAAGGTAACAAGGAAGGGGTAATGTTGGCCCAAGTTCAGGTGAAGTTTTGAAGAATGACAAATGAACTCAGTCATGGACCAGGTCCATCATATGAGACACAGTGTTTATCAACCTATACATGTGAGATATACGTCAAGGAGATAAGTCTCAAGGATAAAGCAACAATATCTCCTGAACTGATCGAAAAGGTTGCATATTGGATGAGGAAAGAAAGTATCCTCATGGGAAGAGGACACAATCCGGATAAAGGATAGGGTTGGAGTTTGTATTGTTCAAGGACTCAACTTCGATGGAAGATGAACAATTGAGTCTCAATCAAACTCTGATTACTAACTCATTAAATAACAGTAATTGTTATCTTTTACAGGTATTGCACAAACGCAGAAGTGAAACTAAATTGAGAGCAAAAGAGCGAGGCAATTTTGCAAGCAATTTATGTGAGATTCAAGTGTGCATTCCTGAAGCTACTTGGACAAGATAGAAGAACCAATTCCATTGTGTTTATTCTTATTCTAGTTCAATTGTAGTAGGTAGTTTAAAGTTGTACCTTTCCAGCCTTTGTAGAAGCAATTGTAATAGGTACTTTGAGTATTCAAGTTATAGGCTAACTTGAAGGTGTCGCAACAGTTGAGGCTGTGTGCCACACTGGGATTAGAGTTTAATCCTTAGGTTTACAAGAGTTTTGTAAATGCTGTTTTGGCTCAGTGATTTTAGTGGAAGTTTGGGAAAATCCTACTGAGTAGTAGGTCGTGGTTTTTTCACCTTTTGAGCCAGGTGTTTTCCACGTAAAAATCTCTGTGTTCTTTATTTTATGTACTCTTAATTCCGCAAACAGTAGTAGTAAGTACACCTAGAAGAACCAGGTTCTTCTAGAGCGAAAATTGGGTACCACACAAATCACCCCCCCTCTTGTGTGGTATTGACGTTTAGAACATCAATTGGTATCAGAGCAGGTTATCCTTGAAGAGGCTAACACCTTAGGAGAAGATCAACATGAGTGCACCACCTGGGAACTGGGAAGGGCAATCCACTGCTAGGCCTCCACTTTTCAATGGTCAGTACTATTCTTGGTGGAAGAACAGGATGAGAGATCACATCATAGGGGAAGACTATGAACTCTGGGACATAGTCACTGATGGTCCCCTAGCAACCACAAAGAAGAATGCTGAAGGAGTTGATGTGCCAAAGACAAGGGCTGACTGTACTGCTGAAGACCTGAGGAAGTGGGAAATGCTAAGGCCAAGAAATGGCTTGTGTGTGGACCAGGTCCAGATGAGTACAATAGGATCCAAAGCTGTACTACTGCTAAGGAGATATGGGACACCTTGCAAGTGGCCCATGAAGGAACACCTCAAGTGAAAAGATCAAGAGGAACACTGCTGTATTCTCAATATGAGAATTTTACTATGAAGGAAGGAGAAACTATCCAGGAGATGTATACTAGGTTCACTACACTGACAAATGAACTTAAGTCTCTTGGAAGGGTTATTCTTGAAGAAGACAAGGTTGAGAAAATTCTGACAAGGGTTCTGCCAGTCACATGGGAAAGCAAAATCACTGCTATTCAGGAATCCAAGAATATTGCTACTCTTAGACTGGATGAACTGATTGGAAACTTAACTGCCTATGAAATGAGGAGACAAACCATGAAGATGGATACCCCAAAAAAGGAGAGAAGCTTAGCTCTCAGAATTGCTGAAGGTGCAGATCTGGAAGATGATGAGTGGCTATGATCACTAGGGATTTCAAGAAGTACCTGATGAGAGGAAAGGGTTCTTCAAGAGGTACAAACTTCAACAAAACAAGAGCTCCGGAGAAACAGACCAATGAGGGATGCTACAAGTGTGGTAAGACTGATCACATGATCAAGAACTGCCCTCAATGGGAAATTGAGTGGAAGAAAGAAAGAGCTGAACGAAGGAACAGGAAGAAGGAACAGGTTCAACCAAAAAGAAACAAAGGTTCAACAAAGGCTATGGTTGCTGCTTGGGGAGAAACCTCAGATGAAGACTCAGAAGATGAAGCTGAAGAAGAGCAAGCACTGATGGCCATCGGAGAATCAGATGATGAACAAGAGGTAAATATTCTTCGAAGATAAGATTAAATTCCTGTCTAAAGAAAGGTTGGCTGAGCTATTACTAGACTTCATTGATGAGTCTGAGATAATTAACAATGAGAAGGAAGTTCTGTCTAGGGAATGTGTGATCCTAAAAGCAAAATGCAAAAGTCTAGAGTCTAGGGCAAATGAGAGTGATAACAAAAATGTTGAGTTGAAGAACCAGGTTCTTGAACTTGATAACAGTGTCCTAGAACTTAGGTCTGAAAACTTAAAACTGAAACTAGGAACTGGAAAGAAGAAAGCTGATCACACATATCTCACTCTAGAAGAAAATTTGGGAAAAATGAAAGATGAATTGTATAAGAAATATGAATTCATCAAAGTCTTAAAGGAAGATCTAGGAAAGGTGAAACATGAACTAGACAGAACTTGCAAGTGGAACAAGGCTTCTGATGCACTCTCTTGGTTGCAAGAGCATCACAGTAGCAACAAAGGACTTGGCTATGGGACTCAAGCACCAAAGTGGGACCCTAAAAGCAAGTACCTCACACTTCCTGAAAACAAAATATGCACACACTGTGGCAAGACTGGTCATTACAAAAATGAATGTGATGCAAAAGTAAAGGCCAGTCAAAAGAACAAAGCCTTTGTTCAAGAAAAGGGTAAGCTGCCTGGATGGGCAAGAAGGAATTTGATTCACCCTTTTGCTTATAGAAAGGGACCCAAACTAGTTTGGGTTCCTAAGACTAACCCCTGATTTCCTTTTGCAGGTCCAAGTGAAAGGGAGGAGCCAAATATGGTATATGGATAGTGGCTGCTCAAAACATATGACTGGGAACAAGGACCAGTTCCTTTCACTTGAGGACTTAAAAGGAGGTAATGTCTCCTTTGGTAATGGAAAGAAAGGTGAGATCATTGGGGTTGGAAAGGTAGGGAAAACAGATTCTCATTCCATAGAGAATGTCTACCTGATAGATGGTTTGAAATATAGCCTAATAAGTGTGTCACAATTGTGTGACAGAGGTAACCTTGTGGCTTTTACCTCCACCAAATGCTTTGTGATTAATCTTATCACTGACAAGATTGTTTTGCAGGGAAAAAGAGTTTACAATATTTACATTGTAGATTTGTCCACTCTTTCAGAAAATGAACTCACTTGTTTAAGTGTGTTGGTTAATGATCCCCTCCTGTGGCACAAAAGACTTGGTCATGCAAGTCTAAATCAGCTTAACAAATTAGTCTCTAAAGACTTGGTGATAGAGCTACCTAATATCAAGTTCAAGGAAGACAAAGTTTGTGAGGCATGTGCAAGGGGGAAGCAGGTAAGGTCATCCTTCAAAAGCAAGAAAAT
>NW_017670246.1:2103556-2109995 GCF_001879085.1 Nicotiana attenuata | reverse complement strand
AGGCTTTTTCTTAAGATTTGCCAAAGAGTTCCTGTCCGGCGCGATGTCTATGTTGTACTGAAATTGTCGAACAAAGTCTCGGGCCAGATCATCCCAAATATGCCAACGCGAGGCATCTTGATCCATGTACCATTCTGCAGCGATACCGACCAAGCTTTCTCCAAAATATGCCATCAACAGCTCTTCTTTGCCACCGGCCCCCCGTAACTGATTGCAATACTTCTTTAGGTGAGCAATGGGGTCACCGTGTCCGTCATATTTCTCAAATTTTGGTGTTTTGAACCCTGAAGGCAAGTGTACATGAGGGAACATACATAGATCCGTGTAGGAGACACTCTTTTGCCCGCTCAGGCCTTGCATGTTTTTCAAGCTCTGCTCGAGGCTTCTCATTCTCTTTGCCATTTCATCCTGCTCTGTGTCTTTGGGAGTTTTGTCCTGCCCTGGTGTAAGCTCGCATGGGGGTGGCTGAGAGTAATTATATATGGGATATTGAGGGGGATCTGATGGGAAGACAGGGTTTTGGAATGTGAATGCTGAGGGATCAAAGGCAGGCCTTGGCAGCGAAGGTTGTGTTGTAGCAGGACATGGTGGAGCAGTGAAGATGTTAGGAACTGCTCCCGCTGGGAACATCTGGGAGCGAACCTCAGAAGGCATTCCAACGAAATGAGCGGTCATGGTAGGTTGCCCAAAAGGGGTAGGAGGATGACTGATAGGGACCGTAGTAGCACCTCCAGCTCTAAGGAATAACTCTGGGAATCCGGGAATATTGCTTGGGGGTTCCTTTCCATTGTTCCAAGCATCCCACATTTCCATCAGTCGCAGGCGCAAGATCCGATTTTCTTCAGCTGTAAAAGATTCAGAGGCCGGGACCCCCGAGATGGGGCTATCTTCAGAGATGGGGACTGCGGGCAAAGTCATTTCTGTAGACATTTCCACACTTCCTTTCGATCTGGTAAAGTATTGATGCGATGCCAGCTTACCACAACCAACCACCGTTTCTAAAAGCTAGGCTGGGAATCAGCAACACACGGTTAGTTTGAGACAAGTAACAGATAGGTAATCGCACATTGGGGTGTGATGCACCTACACAGTTAAACGGTCGTCTACATGTTTGCACTGGTTACATGCATCATCCCGGCTTTTCTTTTCTATTTTTCCTTCTTTTGATTTCCACTCTTTGTTTTCTTGCTTTTCTTTCTCTTTCTATTTTTTCCTCATTTCCTTTTCCCTTTTTTTTTCTTCCTTTTCCCCTTTTTTTTTTTTTTTTTTTCATTTTTGCTTTTCCCTGTTCTTCTGCCATGGTTTTCCTCTCGATTCCTTATTTTCTCTTTTGCGTTTCTTTTCCTCTCTTGTTTTTCTTTTACTTCCTTCCCTCGTATTTTATTTCCAGGGGATACGGTCGAATCCTACGGAGATTGCCTACGTATCATGACCCCGCATGAATCAGACCAAGCGTAGTTCTTGCAAATAAATGCAAACCTAGATGCAAGAAATAAAGAACAATTTGTTTTGGGAATTTTCAAATTTTCATTAATAACAAATGCAATTACAAAGCTACCAGACTATTTGTTTTTCTTTTCTTGGAAATAGAAAGTACAAAACCAGACGCGAAAACTGCAGACTCGATTTTTAGGAATACATCAAAGCTTCACATCCTGGGGCCCGCGGGGCATCACTCGGCATCGCCGCGGGCCTGCGTGCAAGACCCTTTTGCAACTGATCTAGATCGTTCATAACCTGGCGAACAAATATCATCACGGAGGCGAAGAATGTGGTACGACCCATCCGTTCACCGGCCTGACACTTCATGACAATGTAGTTGGCGATGTTTCTGATTCTTTCCCTGATTTGACCTTTCTCTTGGAGTAGCCGGCTTATCTGTTGAGTGCGAGCCTCTAGTACCTGAGAATCCTGGAAGTGAAGATCCTGTAACAATTTTAGTTCCTTCTCCATATCGGCAATTAATTCATAGCATTGTTCCCTCTCAGCCTGTAGCTCTTTCTCCCGACGGGCTGCCTTTTCTTCAAGAGTGTTCATTTTTCTTTTCATGTTGGCGATGGTTCCCTCATAGTTTTTCTTCATTTGCTGTATAAATTGGGCCCTTTCCTCTGTCTTCTTTGCCCATTGAGCTCGAAGTTTTGCCATACTTCCCTCGGATCTCTCCAGTTCTTCTTGACAGTCTAGGACTTGTTTCCTCAATCCTCTTATCAATCTCTCGTCAGATGGACTTCTTTCTCGATTCCTTGCATCTAATTTCAATTGTTGAATTTGGGTCTTGAGAGCTTCATTTTCTTGGGCCAATTGCTTTTTATCGCCTTCATCGGTTGCGGCTTGCAAGCTGTTTTCGAACCGAAGCTCCTGAACCTGTTTTTCCAATGCTCCAATTCGAGCTCTGTACTCCTTTTCTTTAGCCAACCAATCCCACTGTACCTGAGCCTCGCTTGTTAATTGTTGCACATGTGGCCTTTTGGCGGGTCTCTCGGGGATTTGAAACCTTTTACCGAACCAAACCAAGTATTTGGGATCTACCTCACCTCTGGCCCGGTCCTGTACTATAGTTTTGGGCTCAAGGTACCTGCACTCATTCCATATCTTTCGGATTCGGCCTTCAGGGAATGCAGCCTTTGGGCCCAACTCAATGACTTGCCCACTCAGGTCTTCATCGTTGTGCACCGTCTGGAATCTTCCAAATTGTCGCAAAACGCGGTAAGGAGCATAAGGCTGAATGCTTCGAATACCCATCAAAAGAATATAGGGGACCTCTGCTGATGTATATACAGCTTCAGTAGGAGGAAGCCATCCATAAGCCCATTCCACTTTATCTGCAGTGAGGGATCTTAAACATGACGACCAAGCCTCAGTACCCTCCGGGAACTCAATACCTGTAACTCGGGTCTCGAACTCTGCAATACAACTCAACCCGGTTAAGCCGTAGTTCATATATCCTGTGCGGTGACAAAGATGCCCTGTATCCACAACTGCAAAAGCAAATTGCAACCTTGAAAGAATTTCTCCCCCTCTCGACATTTGGTCAGAGCTCGGTATATTTCTGCTACAATCAGGGGAACCACTGTGCTAGTAGGTTTCTTCATAGCCACATCTAGCATTCCTACTAGGCCAAGGTCTATGTGACCATCCTTTCTAGGACAAATTACCACTCCCAAAAAGGCCACCATGAAGGCTAATCCCCGTCGGGCTTCCCATTTATCTTTGTTGCCAGCATGTGTTAATCCTGTATTGGGTTCCTCAAAACCTTTGGGGTTACCATACCGGTGGTATAGGAAATGTAGTGTACAACACCCTTCCGCCAGATGGGGGTCTTGAATATCCCGACTGATGCTCAACAAATCTAAAAACCTGTGAAGAGTTACCGGACGTGGAGCCAAAGGGTATCTACCACGGAGGTTCCCGTTGAGACCTGCGTATCCGGCAATTTCTTCCAATGTGGGTGTGAGTTCAAAATCTGAAAACCGGAATACATTACGGGTCGGGTCCCAAAATGGTATCAGTGCCTCAATAACATCCTTCTTTGGTCTGATTTTCAATAAATCTACAAGACCGCCCAAGCTTTTAACCACAGTATCCCTGCTTCCTTTTCCCAAGTCATGCCACCACATATGGAGTTTCAAAGGGATCTCGCTCAGGACTGAGAAGGTTTCGATGTCACTTGAATTCATCCTGCACATTATTTAGGGGAACTTAATGATTTATTTTGAAAAATGGCTATTTGTGCAAAAATTCTGTATTCAGAAAATAAGGACTTGGATTTTCAAATACGGCCTTCCAGCACTTCTGGGAGGAAGATTTTAAGGCTGTGCCCGCAAACCATTTAAAAATGACTCAAGGTGGCTATTCTTGCAAAACGGCCTTCCGGCGTCCTTTTGGGGACATTCGGCTTGTTTTAGACAGGAATGGCACCATCCGACTTTTTTATGACACAAAATTAAAATTTTGGCATTTTTGGCTATTTTTGAAAAAGGAAGGTTGAACCCGATGAGGGTTGCCTACGTATCTCACATCCGGCGAGAATCAAACCGGCGTAGTTCGGGCAAATTTGCCAAAATCAAAAAATGTATTTTTTGAACAACAATTTTCTTCCTTCCCTTTTTTTCGAATATTTTCCTTTTTTTTTTCATTTTTCACAAATCCGGCAGCATTTCGGTACTATTTGGGCATTGGGGTTTTTCAAAACAAATGGTCATCCTCACTTAGTCCTAACACTGTTTATTTCCTCAATTTTCACTTATTTAGACAAGCCAGTCAACATGCAAAGCCGAGCAAATAAATGCGCAAGTAGCACGTAAGATGCATCAGGATGGTCAATTCATTTCAGGTCACCTGTCCTAGACGGACCCAACCCCTGTGTTGAGCCCCCTAAGTCAAATGTACATGATGCAAACAAACGTCCTATTGGGGATCCGGCATGAGATTTTGTTCTTCTAGGTTTAAACCCTAGGTTTATTGGTCTAGGCCTGGCTTACCCGAGCGGACAACTCGAGCCGAGGGGGAGGCAGCGTACCGGGGATACAGAAGCTCCGCCGGCTTTGCAACTTATCCAAACCTCGTTCTAAATGGGAAAAGACTCTAAACAGAAGAGAAGCTACACGAAGTGCACCCTTCTCCATGATTTAGAAGACTCAGAAAGAGGAAGGGATTCGCGACAGTTTATATATACACTTTCAACAAATATCAAAGCAGTAAAACATTTAGCACATATAGCATGGAACATGTAGAAAAATCAGATAAAGCCAAATATAACAATTATACTAAGCTCGAATTCTTGAACCCTGAATCGAAATTCTGGGTTCGCGTCCCCAGCGGAGTCGCCAAAGCTATCACACCTCCTTTTTTACACACCTACCTCGAAGGATAATGTATAAGGGAGTTTTTCCATTTAAAGTGACATTATTCGAAATGGGATTATTTATTTGATTTTTAGAGTCGCCACTTGGAAAGGATTGGCTTTTGGTGTCCTAAGTCACCGGTTTAGCTTGAATCCCAATTCGAGGAAAATTGTCGACTTCCCATTTAGGTTCTGCGAACCAGAAATTCTGAATAAGGAATTCTGTTGACCCGAGGGAAGGTGTTAGGCACCCCCGAATCCCATGGTTCTAGCACGGTCGCTTAAATTATTATAAATGGCTAAAATTTGATTTTTATTCATGTTCCAACCTATGGCGCAATTTGAGATTATTTACCGCTTTTAGTTAATTTTTTTTTATGAAAGTGAATGTCGTTTAAGAACGTGTTTTTGGATCACGTCACATGAAATGCACCCGGATCGTCGACACCTCTTATTCAACGTTTTGGGATTTGGATTTGGGTCGCATGAAATGCATACCCGTATTTAAGAAGGTAAAATTATTAAAAGCGCGCCTAAAGTGGCTAGCGTCTTATTAACTTTGCGGGAGGCCATGAAAATTCGCTAAATGGCACGTCCCGAATTTCTAAAATATTTTTAATAAAGCATTTAATGAGGGCCCTGCAATTTATGCATTTTTGTTTGGCGAGGCTCGTCTCATTTTTATTATTTAAAGGCCAACCTAAACCAAACTAAAATTTTCTATTTTTTCTCTTGTCTCTAAAGAATCCTAATTAATTAATTTTATCAATTGCTATTATTTAAAGTGATCGAGGAATTTGAGCCTCAAGTTCGAGTCCACACTTGAGCAAAAGGAAACACCTCTCAACTCAAGTGTGCCACTCAACTCAAGGGCACCAAAGACCTATGATTAAAAGATGGAATTTTAACAAATCATGAAAAAACAGCCTAATAAGAGGCCCAGACTTTGATTGCAGAAGGTTAAGCGGCCTGGGCCTATGATGAGCCCACTATCAGACGCCAATTTCATTTTTTGGGGCTAATTAGCACTTAACGGGCAACCACATATATGGATTCAAATCAAAGACCAAATCAGCCAAACGCTGGGTCTAATCTTAAGAAGCAGCTAACTTTGAAATTGATTCTATTAATATTAACTCAGATTGACGAGACACAATCAGTTATGCTAGTGATCCAACATATCATTCTATATTATTCCCATTTAATCCTCATATTCATATGATATCAATTTGACCTTCTGTTGACATGCTCATAACAATCAAATATCTAATTGTTGCTTACAAGTGGAAATATATGATCTCGAAGGCAATTCTAGGTTCAGAACACTTTCAAATCTAAACTAACACAAGGAATTGACTTGTATTACATCAAGGCTCATGTTAGACTAGCGAGCACCAATCCAATAACCTCAAACATTCCAACCCCTGTTTATGTTAATAAAAACCAAGGCTGAGCTATACTAGATAATTGCACATCAATTAACATCTAACTATGATCATGTGATAATCCAGCCATACGGGGACTTAAACATCCAATGGTCAACTAAATTAGCTCTACTCAAACACAAACTGAAGTTCAAAAAGTCCTGAATAATTC
>NW_017670246.1:2087579-2100936 GCF_001879085.1 Nicotiana attenuata | reverse complement strand
AAATGCAAACTACATTATTTTTGTACTTTTTATGAATTATAGCAACTAAAAATGCACACAAGAATGCAAACCAGACGTAAAATCATGCAATTAATTCCTAAAAATTCTAATTCTAATGAATTTATAGGAGTAAATTAAGCGTGACAAAAATCACGTGCTTGATAGTAAAAATGATGAGTTGAAGAACCAGGTTCTTGAACTTGACACCAGTGTGCTAGAACATAGATCTGAAAATTTAAAACTGAAATTAGGAACAGGTAAGAAGAAAGCTAATCACTCACATCTCACCTTAGAAGAAAATTTAGGAAAAATGAAAGATGAGTTGTACAAAAGAGATGAGCTGATAAGAGTCCTAAAAGAAGATCTAAGCAAGGTTAAGCATGAGCTAGACAGAACTTGTAAATAGAATAAGTCTTCTGATGCACTTTCATGGCTACAAGAACACCACAGTAGCAATAAGAGAGGACTTGGCTACGGGACCCCTGCACCTAAGTGGGATCCCAAAAGAAAGTACATCACACTTCCTGAGAACAAAATCTGCACACACTGTGGTAAGACTAGTCACTACAAAAGTGAGTGTACTGCAAAAAAAAGGCTAGCCAAAAGAATAAAACTTTTGTTCAAGGGAAAAATAGGCTGCCAGGATGGGCTAAAAGAATTTTAATTCACCCTTTTGTCTATAGAAAGGGACCCAAACTAGTTTGTATTCCTAAGACTAACCCCTGATTTCCTTTTGCAGGTTCAAGTGAAGGGGAGTAGCCAAATATAGTACATGGATAGTGGCTGCTCAAAGCATATGACTGGAAGCAAGAACCAATTCCTTTCACTTGAGGACCTCAAAGGAGGTAATGTCTCCTTTGGAAATGGTAAGAAAGGTGAGATCATTAAGGTTGGAAAGGTAGGTAAGACAGAATCACACTCCATTAAGAATGTCTACTTCATAGATGGCTTGAAATACATCCTAATCAGTGTATCACAACTGTGTGACAGAGGTAACTTGGCAGCATTCACCTCTACCAAATGTTTTGTGATAAATCTTACAACTAACAAGATTGTTTTGCAGGGAAAAAGAGTAAACAATATATACATTGTAGATTTGTCCACTCTATCAGAAAATGAACTCACTTGCTTAAGTATGTTGGACAATGATCCCCTCCTTTGGCACAAGAGACTTGGACATGCAAGTCTAAGTCAACTCAACAAATTAGTCTCCACGGACCTGGTGATAGGGCTGCCTAACATCAAGTTTAAGAAAGACAAAGTTTGTGAGGCTTGTGCAAGTGGGAAGCAGGTAAGGTCCTCTTTTAAATGCAAGAAAGTGGTAAGCACGACCAGGTCGATGGAGCTGGTTCATATGGATCTCTGTGGCCCAATGAGAACATTAAGGAGAGGTGGTAAAAAATTTAATGGTGCTTGTTGATGATTACTCTAGGTTTACTTGGATATTGTTTTTAACATCTAAAGATGCAGCATTTGACATGTTCACTTCTTTTGTTAGAAAAACTCAGAAACAACTAGGTAATCAACTTGCATCAATTAGGTCTGATCATGGAACTGAATTTGAAAATGCTAAGTTTGCTGAATTTTGTGATGTGCATGGCATAGATCATAATTTTTCTGCCCTAGGACTCCACAACAAAATGGAGTAGTTGAAAGAAAGAATATGACACTTGAAGATATGGCTAGGACTATGCTTCTTTCTAGTAAAGTGCCCCATAGCTTCTGAGCAGAGGCTGTAAACACTGCATGTTACATCATTAATAGGTGGATGACTAGACCTCTTGTAGAGAAGACTCCCTATGTGTTACTTAAAGGGAGAAAACCAAATATATCCCATCTTAGGGCATTTGAATGCAAGTGCTTTGTGCACAACAATGGAAAGGACTCCCTAGGTAAGTTTGATCTCAGAAGTGATGAGAGAGTATTCTTGGGATATTCTTCACATAGCAAAGCTTATAAAGTGTACAACAAAAGAACTATGTGTGTAGAAGAAAGTGTACATGTGGTTTTTGATGAAACTAACATTCTTTCTGAGAGACAGGAACATGAAGATGAAGCTATTGGGCTGGTAAAAAGTTTAAATGAAATCACAGCCCAAGCTGAAGCTGCACCAGAAGAAGGAACAGGTGATGGAACAGGTTCTTCCATCCAGGAAAACCTGATAGGGGGAACTGAACAGAGAAGAACTGAATCAAATTCCCCGATGGAACCTGTCGATGAGCCTGTTCTTCAGCAACAAAACATGGGAGAAACATCAAGCGGAAATCAGTTGGTTGTGAAACCTTACAAGTATCAAAGTTCTCATCCCATTGAGAACATAATTACCGATCCAACCTCTAGAACTAAAACTAGATCTTCATTAAAGAATCTTTGTGCTTTTATGCTTTCTTATCTCTTATTGAACCTAAGAATGTTGTTGAGGCTTTGCAGGATGCAGACTGGGTAAATGCAATGCAAGATGAACTCAACCAGTTTGAAAGGAGTCAAGTTTGGCATCTGGTTCCAAGACCCAAGGACAGATCAGTAATTGGCACTAAATAGGTCTTCAGAAACAAACTTGATGAAGATGGAACTGTTATAAGGAACAAGGCAAGATTGGTGGTTCAAGGCTATAGCCAAGAGGAGGACATAGACTATGATGAGACCTTTGCTCCAGTTACAAGATTGGAAGCAATAAGACTCCTCATAGCCTTTGTCGCATACATGGAATTCACTCTTTACCAGATGGACATCAAGAGTGCCTTCCTCAATGGCTACTTAAATGACGAAGTGTTTGTCAAGCAACCTCCAGGGTTTGAAAGCAAGGAGTGTCCTGATCATGTATACAGACTTGACAAGACACTCGATGGACTCAAGCAGGCTCCTAGAGCATGGTATGAACGACTATCAAAATTTCTACTTGAACATGGATACAAACGAGGTAAAATTGTTAACACTCTATTCTTGAGGGAAAAAGGTAAACATCTTCTAGTAATACAAATCTATGTTGATGAAATAATTTTTGGGGCAACCACTGAAAAACTAAGTAAGGAATTTGCTCCACTAATGGGGAGTGAATTTGAAATGAGTATGATGGGTGAGCTTAATTTCTTTTTAGGCTTACAAATTAAACAAACTCAAACGGAACCATGATCCATCAGCAGCAATATGTAAAAGAGTTGCTCAAGATGCTTAAAATGGATGAATCAAAGGAAATAGATACTTCTATCGCAACAGCCACAAAATTGGACATAGATGAACGTGGTTCATCTATTGATCAGAAGTTGTATAGGGGTATGATTGGTTCACTCTTGTATCTTACTGCTAGCAGACCTGACATTGTTTTTAGTGTAGGGCTTTGTGCTCGATTTCAAACAAATCCAAAGGAATCCCACTTGACCTCTGTCAAGAGAATATTGAGATACTTGAAAGGCACTATTGACCTTTGCCTTTGGTATCCAAAAGGTAGTAACCTTAACCTAGTGGGATATGCTGACACTGACTATGCAGGTTTCCTTGTGGACAGGAAGAGCACCTTAGGTATGACACACTTTCTTGGTTCATATCTTGTGTCATCGGCTACTAAAAAGCAAAATTCAGTGGCCTTATCTACTGCCGAAGTTGAGTATGTTGCTGCTACTTCTTGTTGTGCTCAATTGCTGTGGATGAAACAGCAATTAATGGATTTTGGTATTGATGTTGGTTAAAACCCTATTTTTTGTGACAACACTAGTGCTATTAGTATGACAAAGAACCCAGTTCATCATAAAAGAACTAAGCACATAGATGTTAGACATCATTTTTTAAGGGACAACTATGAGAAAGGATTGATCACTATAGAATTTTGTACTACTGATAAGCAGATTGCTGACATCTTTACAAAAGCACCGAGTAGAGAAAGCTTTGAATGGAACATGTTAGAACTAGGGATGATTAAGATCACCTAATGGAACCAGTTCAGAATGCACAATGAAAAAAAAAATTGTTAGGAAATCTGGAACTTGTGTAAATACCTAGATTAATTTTTGCTCAGTCTCATACTTTAAATAGTATACTCCAGTGCCATGTGTTGATATGAATCACTGATCTCTAACAAAAAATTTCTCTATTTTGGAAAATTGAGGCATGATCAAGAGGATTCTTAGTGAAGAACCTTGTTCATCAGTACTGGTTCATCTGAATAACGAGGTATATTTTTTACACTCTGCACAATTAAAAATATTAATATTTAATTCATGAGCAGAGTCCTACCTATGTTCAAGAAACTTTAAAAATCCTATCCTTTTAAGTTTGAACCGGTTCCGTTTCAACTAGACTCTACACCGTGTTAAAATGCATAGATTCTAGGGAAGCCTAACTGCCAGTTCAACGTAAAATTTCAGGGTGATTAGACTTCTATTTGAGTACTAAGTTGCCGTTGTATATTAATTACCCTCCTCTAAATTCATCATCATCACCACTGCCACTCCGATAATTTTCAAAAACTGTCAAAAATCTTATGTTTTCTCTTCTTTTCTCTTCCAAAAACTCAAATCACAAATTTCTTCCAGAATTTAGAGAAAAGGTGTTGAGCTAGAAAAGGTGGTAGAAAGTAGCAAGAAAACAGGGGGGAAGTGTTTCAGGGGAAGCTTCTGAAGGGCTAGTAAATCTCAGTACGCATACAGATGAACCTGGTTCATCTATTGAGGAGACCCTAGCAGATCTTCTGAAGAAGGTTGGTGCCAGCTATAACCCCAAGAAATGTAGACACCAACACCAACAACTCCCAGCACTGCAAGAACCACCAAGAAGAGGAAGGCTTCTTCTCCGACTACTACTGATATTCCTTCACCAAAAGGAAGGGCCACAAGGAGTAAGTTGTATCAGAGTGAGGAGGAGTTGCAGAAAGCTATGGAAGAAAGTAAGAAGAAAAGAACAGACAAAGGGAAAGCAAAGGTGGCAGAGCCTGTTGAGGTTGTTGATGTGGATGAGATGGACCCGGTCCATCAAGGTGAACATGTGACTGTGGAGGTGGAGGTTCAAACCCCTAAGCCCAAGAAGACCAAGACTTCGTCAAAGAAGTCTTCATCTGTATCCAAGTCTGCTGAACCTTCTACTTTGGCTAAAAGGACAAGGTCTGTTGTGAAAGCCAAGCAAGCTAAGATTACAGAGGAGGAAGATTAGAGTGGTGAAGAAGAGGATGAATCTAATTATGAACAAGATAAGCTGGCCAAGTTTAGCAAATGAACCATCTTGAAGGGTAGACTTTTGAAGGACTTGAAGGAAGAAGGTATGGTTCTACTGCTTGAAAGTCTAGAGGTTCAGGGGTGGAAGGACATGGTCCTTCAGTTAGATGGTAGGCTGGACAGAAATGAGATAATTGAGTTCATGGCCAATACAGAGGTCAAGGATGGAAGAGTTACCAGCCAGGTGAAAGGGGTTCAATTGTCTTTTGATACAAAAGAGCTGGGTGAAATCCTTGGTATTCCTTCTGAAGGTTATGATGACTACACTAGGCAAAAATGGCCAAGTTTGGACTCCCTTCATACTGCCCTAGCCATTACTAGGAAGTTCTGTGATAGCAAAGAAGTGAATGAGGCCAACGTTGTGCATAAGAGTGAAATGAAGCCATCCCACAAGGTATTGTTTGAATTCATCAACAATTGTGTACTGCCTAGGTAGGAAAGAAGGCACATTGCCAACTACATGGACTTGGTTTTGATGGAGTGTCTGGATAGTGGGCGGCAGATCAACTAGCCTGGGTTTATGATCAAGCTACTTGATCGGGTTATCAATGGCTCCAAGGCCCATGCCACTCCTTATGGTTTCATTCTCACTACTGTTCTTGCCCATTGTAAGGTGCCACTAAAGAAGTGGGAGATGGCCACAAGCAAAGACCACTTTGGAATCAATACTTTGCTCGCTTGTGACTATGTGATTACTGCCACTCCTAATGAACCTAGTTCATCCAAAAAGATACATGTCAATAGCAAGGTCAGAACTCTGTTGCCGGAGAGTGGGGCTAAGGGTGCTGAGATAGCAAGGCTAAAGGCTCGTTTGGCAGAGGTAGAATCTAAGAGAGATGCTCTCAGAACTGAGCTCACAAAGGAAAAGGAGAAGAATGATGGAATTCTTCAAGATATGTTGCACCTTCTCCAAGCCAAAACCCAAAACCCCGGTTCTCCCAAGCCTTGATTTCCTAAGCCTTAATCTTGCCCAGACCTTTCAGTGACCCAGATTAGGGATTTTTCTTGTTTTGCTCATGTTTTAACTATTTTTGTTTCTTTTTGTGGATTGTGGCAGAATCATATTCTCTATCAATGAAGTTTGCTACTTTAGCTCTTATTGACTGTATATATTTCCTTCATAGTTTGAATATGTGTAGTTGATTGCTGATGATTAATATATGAATGCATTTGCAGTTACCTCAGTAGCCACGAGTAATTTTAAAAATTTGGGAATCACACATTGTTTATGCAACTTTTCGATGATGCCAAAAGGGGGAAAAGACAAATTGCGCTTTACATTCTGAATAGTGATGTTTATAACATAATGAACCTGGTCCTTGATGATAAGTTGAAAATGTTTCTAACATTGCATTGATGTTGAGCTGAGTTCTAGCAGGGCCTAAGTGTACAAAAAGAACAGAGTTTGTCATCATCAAAAAGGGGGAATTTGTTTGCCCAAGTAAAGGTTAGTTTTGAAGACTGGGAAATGAACTCAAACATAAACCAGGTCCATCCAAGTGGAGCACAGATATGGATAACTTAAGCATGTGAGATGCACGTGAAGGAGATAAACCTAACTTGACAGAAGTGATATCTCTTGATCTTGATCGAAAAGGTTGCATATTGGATAAAGATAAGGACTCCTTACTCAAAGAGAACACGGTTTAAGAAAGGAAAGAAGTTAGAGGTTGAGATCAACTAGAACTCTTCCACCAAGGAAGAGTAGCATCAGAATTCTAGTCAATCTCTATTTACTAACTCTATAAATATCAGTGTTGTTCTCTTTTACAGGTAACGCACATAAGCAGATTAAACGTGAATTGAGAGCAAAATAGCAAGGCAATTTCGCAAGCAGTTCATGTTTGATTCAAGTGTGCAAACCCGAAACTACTTGAACCAGATAGAAGAACCAGTTCCAAGTGTCTCTCTTTTATTCGAATTCAATTGTAGTAGGTGGTTTCATATTGTGCCTTTCATCTTTATCTAGAAGCATGTATTAGGTACTCAAAGTTTTCATGTTAGAGTTAACTTGAAGTTGTCGCAACAGTTGAGGCTGTTTGCTACAACGGGATTAGAGTTAGTCCTAGGTTTACAAAAGAGTTTTTGTAAATGTTGTTTTTGGCTCTGTGATTTTAGTGGAGAGTTTGGGAAAATCCTACTGGAAAGTAGGTCGTGGTTTTTTCACCTTTTGAGCCAGGTGTTTTCCACGTAAAATACTTGTGTTCTTTACTTTCTGCATTTACTATTTTTGCAATAGTAGGTTAAGGAACACTTAGAAGAACTAGTTTCTTCCATAAACAGTTTAAGCGAAAAATTGGTTACCACAAAAATCACCCCCCCTCTCTTTTGTGGTATGGAAGTATAAAACATCAGTTCCCACCAATGATGGCAAAAAGTACTTTGTCACTGTTGTATATGATTATACTAGGTTTACTTGGATATTCCTGATTCAATCTAAGTCTGAAACTATAGTTGTTCTTAAAGAATTCTTTGTCAAAGTACATAACATTTTCTCTACCTCTGTTATAACACTTAGAACAGATAATGGCTATGAGTTTTTAAGCACAAAATTAAAGGGACTCCTCTCTACTCTTGGTATTGAACACCAAAGCACTTGTGTGTATAGCCAAGAGCAGAATGGAGTGGCTGAAAGAAGACACAAAACCATTCTTGAAATAGCTAGAGGATTAAGGTTTCAGGCAGATATCACATTAAGGTTTTAGGGTGAGTGTGTCACCACTGTTGTTTATCTACTAAACAGGTTATCCTCCGGAGTGATTAGCTTCAAATCATCATTTGAGATGCTTTATTTGCATGATCCTTCTCTCAGTCATCTGAAGGTCATAGTCTTTGCTATGTAGCTGTTACAAAATGTACTGACAAATTTGCCTCAAGGGCCATTCCTGCAGTTCTCATGGGGTATGCACCTTCTTAGAAAGGGTATAATCTATATGATATCTAGTCCAAGACACTATTTGTGAGATGAAATGTGGTGTTTCAAGAGGCTATCTTTTGTATCAAGCAACTGAAATCTGCAGGCAATCCTGCGTTCCCAGTACTAGATCTGCAATCACCTATGGCTTCTAATGACACTATGAATCAGCCAGCTGCTTACTCACTAGGTACTTCTAATAGCATAACTCAGGGGGAGATCAACTCACCTTCTTCCTCTACTACAGTTCATGAGGAGGCATCTTCTATTGAAGCAAATCCAACTCTTCCTAATACAACTCATATCTCACCACCACTCAATTCTGATGCAGCTCAAGAGCTCAGGAGTTCTAGTGGATCAAGCAGACCTCCTGTGTAGTTGCAAGATTGTGTTACCAAACCAGCAACTCACACCTGTCCATATCCTATTTCATCTTATGTAACCTACTCAAAATTGACAACACCTTATCAGCATCTACTAGCAGTTCACTCAGCCATTCCTAAACCTAAGTCCTTCAAAGAGGCTGTCTTAGATCCCAATTGGGTGCAGGCGATAAAACAGGAAGTAGTTGCTCTTGATGACAAAACCACTTGGACCATTGTAGACCTGCCTCCTGGCAAGTCTCCTATTGGGTGCAAGTGGATTTTTAAGATCAATTACAAGGCTTCAGGTGAGGCTGAAAGGTATAAGGCCAGGTTGGTAGCCAAAGGGTACATCCATAAATAAGGGCTTGACTACACCGAGACCTTCTCCCAGTGGTAAAGATGGTCACTGTGAGGTCTGTTATAGCTCTAACTACCTCTCTGAATTGACAGTTTTTCCAAATGGATGTACACAATGCATTCCTCAACGGTAATCTTATTGAGTAAGTGTATATGCATATTTCTGGAGGCTTTTGTAGACAGGGGGAGACTCAGAAGGTCTACAAACTCCAAAAATCACTGTATGGCCTTAAACAGGCCCCAAGACAGTGAGGTATGAAGTTAACAGAAGCCTAGTGGAGATGGAATTCCAGCATAGTCACTTTGACTATTCTCTCTTCACCAGAAAAGCAAAGTGTGACATAGTTGTAATATTAGTCTATGTAGATGATTTGATCAACACAGGAAACAATCCTAGTCAACTAAACCAAACAAGAGATAACCTACAAACTAGGTTCGAAATAAAGGACCTTGGGGAGCTAAAGTTCTTTCTAGGCATTGAATTTGCTAGGTCAAAAGAAGGGATAGTAATGAATCATAGGAAGTATGCTATGAAGTTGATTTCTGAATCTGGCCTAAGTGTAGCAAGGCCTGCTAGCACTCGTCTTGAAATGAACCAAACTAACATCAACAGACTATGATAGCTGGATGAAAACTAATGCAGCAGATGAGGTGTTGAAAGAATCTAGCAGCTATCAAAGATTGGTAGGGAGGTTGTACCTCACCATGATCAGACCTCCCTTGACCTTGCCTTTGCAGTGCAGGTCCTTAGCCAATTTATGCACTGACCAAAGGTATCACATATGAAAACAGCCCTTAGGGTGTAAGATACATCAAGGCTGAGCCTGGGTTAGGTCTCCTAATGCCTGTTAATAGCACAAACAAACTTAGAGCCTACTCAGACTGAGGAGCTTGCCTGCAAACCAGAAGATCAGTCACTAGCTACTTAGTAAAGTTTGGAGATGCATTGATATCATGCAAATCCAAGAAACAAGAGACAGTTTCTAGGAGCTCAGCAGAAGCAGAATTCAGAAGCACGGCTGCATGTGTTGCTGAAGTAACTTGGCTAATAGGACTCTTTGGAGAGCTTGGAGTGAAGATTGAACTACATGTTGAGCTATAATGTGATAGTGAGGCTGCAATTCAGATTGCAGCCAACCCAATCTTTCACGAAAGAACAAAACATATAGACATAGATTTCCACTTTATGAGGGAAAGAATATTACAAGGAGTACTGAAGATTGAACACATATCTACAAAAGAGCAATTAGCTGATCTCCTGACTAAGAGCCTGGGCAAGCTACAACATGACTATCTGCTGAAAAGTTTAGGAGTGAAGAACCTGTTCAAGCCATCAATATGAGAGGGAGTGTGAAAATAAGTTAGTTGGAAAGCAAGTTGTGGCTGTGGGACCCACCTAATGTTAAGTTGTTATAATCTAGGGGTGTAAAATGGGCGGGTTGGGTCAATTTTGGGCGGGTCAAAATGGGTTGAGTCAATAATTGGGCGGGTCAAATGACCCGCCCAAAAGTTACTTGGGCTAAGATGGGTTGGGTCAAGATGGGTTAAAATTCGGGTCATAACCCAACCCGCCTAACTCTTATTAAACTTTAATTAATATGTGTTATTTTCTTATAAATTGTATAATTACTAAATAAGATTTTTTTCCTTTTGTTATGGTCATATTTAAAATATTAAGCAAAAAATAAAATTATTTCTAAGATATTTTGACAAACTTACTCATGGATCAATTTGGGCTAAAAATTAACCCAACTTTAAATAGATTGAGATGGGTTGGGTCAAGATGGGCTAAGTCCAATAATTGGGCGGGTCAATAACCAACCCAACCTTGGGCGGGTTGGACGGGTCATTTGAGCTTGGGCCAAATTTGACTGCCCTATTATAATCTATGTAGGTGGTTAAGCAGTTAGAGTAGTAAGATACAATTCAATGAAGAAGATGAAATTTATTTCCCAGAATTTCTCTTTCTAAAGGTCACAGCATCTTCTTCCTTAATTCACTCTCAAACTAAAGCTTCAATCCATGAAAGTTATTAAGAATCAAACCGAAAAGGACAAAATAATCGGAGTAGATATACCATATTCAAATATGTAAGAAAAATGGAAAAATGTGGATGTGCTTCCAAATCATCTTCAGAACAGTTCCTCTTCTTCCTTGTTGTTTTTTTTAAAAACATTTTGCTTGTTTTTCTGATGGAGGCTTATGGGATATAAAGTCGATAGAAGAATTTGTGAGGCTTTTAAAGTTGTAAAACGATGGAAACGGTTCTTAATTTATGAGGCATTTGGATTGGTTTGAATAGGGGGAAACGGTTTACACATTGATTTAGTTAGAAGGAATGAGAGGAAAAAACTTCTTTAAATTTTTGTGTAATAGGCGTGACTTTTCGGTCTTTAGTGTGGACCAAACAGAGGTGGTTTTTGGGCTTTTTAGAAATACTACATAAGTCAAAATAAGGAGAAAATAACTAAAAATTGAGGGAAAAGATAAATATATACTCTAGCTTTAGAGATTGCCACATTACCTCTTTGATATCCTATATACATACACGTACATGCGTTGCACATAATATCAATCAACTATTTATGTGAAAGGATAACAAATTAAATGGTGAAAAGAAAGAAAAAAGATAAGAAATTAAATTTAGCAAGATTATATACATTGATAAAATCATTGTAATTGAAGCATTTAACGTGGAAAATGCAATATCTTTTCTAGTGCTGAAAATGAATGTTATTAAATTAATAGAATACTTGCACTAAAAATGATTGACGATTGTTTCAACCTTCAAAAAAAGATCGACTTAATTAAGTTAATTAGAAAACATTTTTATTTATAATATAATGTAGAAACACGAATGTGATTGTATTTTCGAAGATGATATATTTTTAATTTTTTTTTTTTTTTGTGTATGTTTTTTATGCAACTTTACCTGCTCTCATCCTGCATCAAGGAGTTAAGTGTATCCCTTTTGATTTTTATTAAAAAATTTATTAAAATAAAAAACTATTGCCAAAAATCAACCTCAATTTATGGAATTGAAGGTCTCAACCCTCGTGCAAATTAATATATAAAAAGACGAATTAAAACGTCCAAATTGGTTCTTTAAAATCTGCCAACCCATTGATGCCTTCAGCACTGCATTCTCAATTTAATCTTTGATGCAACGATTTATTATGCATAAGAACAGTGACTCCTTTGTTCGCCAAACGAAATCGTTAAAATGAATACCTCTTGATATCTTTCCTCCAGTTCATATGTACTTAAATAATTTTGCAAATTGAACAAATTAACAACCGAAGAAAAGAAGATTCTGTCCAAATATTAGGATCCATAACATGGCTAAAAATATATGGATTTCACACAACTTCAACTTGAACTCTATCTGTCACAAACTTTGAATATGATAAAAGGTGCATAAAACTAATATGTATAAAGTTTATTATGTAAAAAATCTACCTGTCGTTCTGGAACATATACGGCGAGAGGTAATGCAGCCTTCACTTTATAAATATACTTGTATCATGTATGCATGTTGTGGTTAGTTAGGATGTAAACGACAATACAGATTAAAATAGAGAATTATTGATTGAAAAATTAAAGTAACATAAAATTAATCTAAATGTACTCATACCGAACCCAATAAGGAACTGAAATAGTGAGTATTTGGCTTATTCTTTTTCTACATGGATTCATGCAATAAATTTAAATCCTATACAAACTAAAATCCGGATGGTCTTAGATGATAGGTTTGCATGTCGGCATACTCTTAGATGAGATCTCTAGTTTGCAAGTCGATAGAATCCTTCACAAATTGATATATTGAATTCGCTTTACTAACTATCAGAGAAAGCTCTCCCTCTAAAAATATTATTTGCAACACTCATTGACACAAACCCCATGCTGGTTGGTTTAAGCTAAATATAGATGGAGCTTTTCACCAGAATCGTGCAGAAATAGGAGGAGTCATAAGAAATAACGCAAGAGAATGGATCATGGGATTCCATCAAAGAGTTCAAGCTGTAAATTGTACTCATGCAGAGATTATGGCACTGTCTAAGGGCCTAGACTTTATCTCACAACACAATTTATGGCCTTGTGAAGTAGAAACTGATTCAACACAGGTAATCGATCTTTTGAGAGAAGGCAACACCTCTTACGATTTTTTACTTCAATCATCCAGGTCACTAATCTCCCAGAAGAACAAGGAAGTGGTGCTTCGGCATAGCTTTAGAGAAGGAAATCAAGTTGCTCACCTGCTAGCTCAGGAAGGAACCAAGCAACCAAGGCAATGTGGTATAGTCTGTTATGTTGTAACCCTTACCTTTGTTGAGTCCAGGATGTTGGAGGACAAGGAGGGTTTTTCTTCAATAAATAAACTAATCTGTGAAAGTAGCTGTAGGAAACTTGCCAAGTTTGGTAACCTAAATGCCATCTATGGCCTTTCATCCTTTTGTAATGATCCACTGGATCTTGTAATGAACGTTACGTAGTCTTATCAATAAAAAAAGATATAT